>NC_141802.1:302500-502500 GCF_057944985.1 Cucurbita pepo subsp. pepo
CTACGGGGCTTCTCGATGGGGAGCGTTTAAATGTGGAACCAATAGCTGACCTGGACCTATTCTTTGAAAGGATCTACAGCTATTACTGTGACAAAGGGCTTTGGTGCATCATAACAAAGTGGATAGTGGAGCTTATGAGTCTTGGCTTTACCATATGTTTTTCAGCATTTTTCTTGCTATTTGTTGATTGGAATGGTCTGCGTAATGCAAAGTGTGGGATGGATGCTGTGGAGTCTGGAACTAAACCGTGTGATCTTGCCAAGGAAGCTCTTCATGAGCATCCCTTAGACCATATTACACTTTCAAAAGCTATCATCCTTGGATATTTAGGCATATTTTCTGTTTATTGGATTTTTTGCTTTTTTAGGTTTTTTGCACAGCTAAAGGACATTTTAGGAATCCGTCGCTTTTATAACAACAGGTTCGTTGGACAAATCTTATCATTAGATTTCATGCTTTTAAAAATCTTTGTTAAATATTAAGTTTGATCTCTATGGTTTCAAAAAAGTTAGAAATCAGTCTCTATGGCTTGAAATGTTAGAATAAGTCCCTATATTTTGATAAAACCCTAATAAATAGTCTCTATGGTTTGATAAACCCTGATAAACAGTAACCAAAGGGACTAATTATGAGATTTTATCAAACTATAAGGACAAATTTAGCTTTTAAAATCATATGGACTAAATTCTAACTTTCTTCAAACCATAGGGTCAAATTTGCAGTTTAACCTAAAGTCTATCTTTCCCATTTTAGTTACTTTATTATGTGCTTCAGTTTATGAGTGATCATAGATTCATAATAATACCTAGTCTATATTTTTTGAAGTCTCCACATATCTGACAATGAAATCCAAACTATGCCATGGGCAACAATTCTTGAGAAGGTTGTTGAGCTGCAAAGAACTTATCAGCTCTGTGTGGCTAAGGATCTTTCTGCTCATGATGTGGTTATGCGATTAATGCGGAAAGAGAACTACCTGATTGGTATGCTTAACAAAGGTGTACTTGCTTTTCCAATCTCAAAGTGGGTCCCAGGTGCTGGCCCGGCTGTGAAATTGGACTCTTCTAGGAAGCATTATCGATTAACATTGACAAAAAGTCTAGAATGGACCTTAAATTGGTGCATACTACAGAGCATGTTTGATCGGTATGTCTGTTACTGGAAATATTTCTCTATTATTTAGTAAATGGCTACAGCTAGGTCTTAGACAGATCAAACATTAAGAACTGATACATCTTTTGTAGTAATTTCCATGCGTATGTATGATTTACTTAACAAAAAATATATGTTATCCCGTCTGTATATTCATACTCTTATATCTCTCACCTTCACCTTGATAAACGTAAGTATTGGTCTAGAGTATACTGTTGTTAAGAGCTAAAGCTTGAATTAATGTAAGCTTGCAACTTTTTTTTTACCACAGGGATGTCTTAAATCTGAAGGCTTTAAAGATTTTCTTGCTTGCTATGTAGAATTCCTACTGACTGAAGCATATTCTTGTTGCAGTAATTACTGTGTTAGAAGGGAGTTCATATCCAATCCTAGAACGTTAAAGAAAAGGCTTGCGGTAGTTGGAGTGGTGATGCTCCTGCTTTCTCCATTTCTTGTCATATTCATGTTGGTATACCTCTTCCTGAGGCACGCTGAGCAGTTCTATAACCACCCAAGTACAGCATCATCTCGAAGGTGGTCAAATTTGTCAAAGTGGATTTTTAGGGAATTTAATGAGGTACGATGAGTCTCTAGATTTTACTTGGTAAACTTTATTTCTTTTTGTCATTTGTGAAAAGTTGTGTTGAAAATATTTAGGTTGTAACTTGTGACAGATTCATTATATGACACAACAAATGGTGGGATTTAGGTTGTAACGTGTCATGTGTGACAGATAATATTTCTAGAGGGGGGAGGGAGATTTTCAGTATTCATAATTGCTGCTATATCTTTGACAGGTCGAGCATTTGTTCAAACACCGGATCAATAGCAGTGTGCTTCATGCTTCAGAGTATCTAAAGCAATTTCCCTCTCCCATTATTACAATAATTGCAAAGTTCATCTCATTTGTCTTTGGTGGCTTTGCTGCTATTCTGATCATCATTGCTTTTCTGGAGGAATCTTTACTGGAGGGCCATGTAATATACATTCCATTTACTCTTAACCTCTAAACCTATGCCTAACTGTATACTTTAATCTCTAAATATATGTTCTTTTACCATTCAGATATTCGGCCGCAACCTCCTCTGGTATGCTGCTGTTTTTGGAACTATAACTGCTATTAGTCGGGCAGCAGTTACAGATGAAATTTTAGTTCTAGATCCTGAGGGGGTGATGTCTATGGTTGTCCAGCATACGCATTATATGCCGAAGAGATGGCGTGGCAAAGAAAATTCCGAGGTTATCCGACTAGAATTTGAAACCCTTTTCCAGGTAAATTCCTAGCAGTTTATCTCATTTTCTGTATGGCCGGTGTGAGAATTAAACTGGTAACTTCGAACTTGAGACTATCCCTATCTTATTATAGAACTCAGGCGTTAGAGAGCTCCCTCTTCTCTTCCAGACCTGACTACCCCAGTTGACTTACCTGCTTGCTTAGCAAATTCTCTTAGTTCCCCGTTGCTCAAAACTGTCTCAAGTTGTAAAATGTTGACCTTTTTTTTGCTTTCATCTGTTTGAAATACAAAGGTCATTTTCTTTTCTTGTTTTTCAATATTGCATTGATGATGCTTTTCTGATGCAGTATACAGGAATGATGTTACTTGAGGAGATGGTCTCCATTTTTCTCACCCCATTCTTGCTTGTGTTCATTGTTCCAGAGGTTGGAACTTATAGAGACCTTATCTCATCTCATTTTACTGTGGCCACCTTCTTTCAGTCACCGATATTTTTATTTTTGCAGAGGGTGGATGACATCTTGCAGTTCATTGCAGACTTCACAGTTCATATTGAAGGTGTTGGTCATGTTTGCAGGTTGTTTTGTTACTTCAGTAGTATCTTGATCTTTACTCTTCCCTTACACTAAACTATTCCTGCATGAGAGAGTCAAATGAGATACAAAAGATTGGAGAAGTAAAGCCTGGGGGGAATTCATAGAGTTCCTTATCTCTTCCTAAACCCATACTACCAAAACACATAAGCAACGCAAAAGCCCCCCCCCCCCCCTATCCGTTACTAACTCGGTTAAAGGGCCTTACTCTATATATCAACCCTATTTATACAGTACATTAGACCGTTCCCTGCATGCCTTTTCTCCTACATGTTTATAATTGGGCTTCTTTTGTATACTTTTTTATTTCGGTTCAAAATGTTTTTGGCTGCTTCCTTGTCTTCTGCAGTTTCAGTGCCTTTGACTTCCAAAAACATGGAAATAGCAGTTATGGGTCACCACATAATGCACCAGGCGCAGAGAGAAGCTCACAGGGGAAAATGGAGAAATCATTCTTGAGGTACTAGCTTTTCTTGACCGTGCCTTTTCTGATTGTTTCCTTGTGCCAATTTTTGTTATCGAAAATATTTCTAGAGTTGTTCTGATTTTAAATGCATACTGGCAAAAATGTTTGCTGCATTTTCATAACGTTGTAGAGAAAGCAATCGAATATGGCCTTCACAATCTCAGCTTTAAAAAGGCCGGCTTCAATCTGCATTTGAGTTAAATTAGGATAACTCCTGATCATGCGGTGAATCTATACATAATCTATACATATATCACGTTGTTGTATCGTGATGCAACTTTTAGCAGCTTCGATAAATTTTAGTGAAAAATATGTAAATGAGAAAAGCAGAGCGGGTTTGATATTTTTTATATAAACATCTCTAGCACTTTCTTTGTTTCAACTTTTCAAATTGCTTTGATAGGAGTGACCAACGAGATAGAACATACTTTTGCTGAAGATTTCCAGGGCCCAGATACCAATTCTGTGAACTTGATTTGTATAGTGCTTTTATGTGAATCCTGAAAATGTTACATTCAAGATTCTTCTTTTAAAAGTAAATAGTGTCTTTTATTTACTGCTTCTGAACCCTCACACATCAAGTTGTGTTGTCACTGCAGTTTCTGTAGTAATTATCCTGCATGGGAACCAAATGCTCAGGGGAAACAGTTACTGTCAAACCTACAGACTTTTAGGGAGAAAATGTTGCAGCGACGGGGACATGTACATCAGCCGCATGAAATGCATCAAGGGAGTCGCAATTTGGTCGGTCATCGGGATAGGAATGGGATTTTTCCGAGGGAACTACCTCGTGCAAATTCAGCGGCTGCTAATTGGACAGATTTTCTATGGCTAGATGAACGCCAAAGAAACTTTCCATACCTACTCGATCATTATTATACAAACGCACCACAAGATATAGCCAATTACTCTAGGGACGTCCCTGAAGAACAATCTGAATTGATAGAGCAGAACTCCAGAATGTATTGGATGCCACCCTACTTCACTCAAAGAAAAGGAAGCTACGAAGATTACTGGGAGGAAGATCATCTCGAGGATCGATCAGAAACTCATCTTGGGGCCTCCACGTCCGCTCCTATCCTTCGCGAAAGCATATTTCAGCATCAAGATTTTAACAGTGCAAATCCTGGTATGAAGACTCGGTGGTGGGATCGACATATTGCGTCTGGTGAACAACCCCAAACAAGTTTCATGGATCCTCCCGAGTTCAACAGGTACACTACTACCATGAAGAATCTCAATGATAATGTCTCAGAAAGAAGCTCAGAGGAGCAACAACACATGGAATGGAGCGATTTCGGGAAGTTGTCTGGAGCTACCCACTTAGAAGATATAGAGACTGAAGAATTGGATCTTCATTTTGGAGATGTGTACAGCAGAAGTCCAGAAACTCCAAAACCTTCTGCATCTACAAGCTTTGAGTAATTTCTTTTACTTTATGTGGAAGCTATTGCTTTATATCCTGAGATAACATGTTGATTTTCTGGGTTCTTTTATATTTCTGCCTACTTATAGCAAGATCCTTAAATTCTTTTTCTGTACATAAATTCACCAAAACAAAAATATTCTTCGTAGGCTTCTGTTTGGTTTGAAGCCTCTTGGAACCATGTGATGGTGTAAGTAATGGCACATTCAAGTTATCAATGACACCCAATTCATTCTTCAATCATATCCAAGTCTTCTTTTCTATATGGAAGCACTTTTTTTTTTTTTTTTTCTTCAACTAATTTCATTGTTTATGTTAGGAATATAAATGGTGGGTCTACTTGATTTTGACTCCCTTCCCTTCAACTCAAAGCAACAATATAAGCCTTTTTAGATTCTTTTTGAAATTTGATTCTTAATGTTTATGTTTATGTTCATTCCAATCATGAAAATCATGCAACACAAATCTTATTGGTTAAGGCCATGACTCTAATGAATGAAGTTTTCATCAATCATCTAATTAGCCAAGATAATTTCAAACTCTCATTAGTGAGCTAGTTTCTAAATTCAATGTTAAGAAGATTACAAGCAATGACATCCACTGACATAATTCATTGCGACACAGGTAATCTTACATAGAGGGGTTGAAATGTGAACTGTCAGACAACTATTTATGAAGCGTGAGCGCCAAACCATGCGTTTATTTTGAAGAATGTATTAGTTGATTGATTAAAATCATAGCTTCTGCAACACATAATTTACCATACTGACTAAAGAATATGAAGATGATTGTGAAGAAGGAGCCTTCAGCTAGTTGACTTAGAGTTTGGGGCCGCTCTTCTCTGAATCCGTTCATGAAAGTATAAAACCAAGAACCCAAAAGAAAGGAGACGAGTAATCATTCTCAATGACTAGGGCTTGAAAAAGAAAGAGAGGCAAGATAATGTTTAGTGGTTTAAGCAATGATTCCCAGTAGCATGCCAAGTTTCAACAAGTTCTATTTTTCATCTCTTTTCCATAATGTGTAAAATTTCATAAAAAATTACAAATAACACCATTTGTTTTGTATGTAATATCTCATTCACCTATTAACTTTTTCACTACCTTCTGAAATCAAAAGCAAACAGAAACTAAATCTGAATGCAACCAATCAATCCTTGAATATTTACATATCTGACTCGAGTGGAAGAATCGTGTTTTTGAATCCTCGTCCGGATCGAAACGGGAAGAAAGATCTTCGATTTCTGCTGTCATTTTCTGCACTACTACTGCTACTGGACTCGTTGATTTGCCTATCTTGATGTATTATCATTTGAACGGTTAAGTAAAGCTGTTGATCAGCTGCAGAATCCATGGAAAAGGATCTTCTGATGGGTTGGATGAAGAACTGTTCATCTTTTGCTCTAACATTGATGCCCTCATCTCCCATGATTGAAACATGGTGACACTTCCGAGTTTTGGATTTTCCAACCTTGTGCTCAAGTTTTTTAGGAGAATGGTATCTGGGCTGCTGAACCAGTGCTTCTCTTGAAATGGTACTTTCTTGTTGCCCTGTTGAGGAAACAACTTCATCTTCACTACCCAATTCAATGACTACAAAATCTTCATCACTGCCCATTAGGCTGTTGGAAAGGAGCTGAGAGTTTTGAGGAGAAGAGCTTGGAGCTACAATGTGATCAATTGGAGGCTTTGTTGTGCCTGAAATGCTTGTTCTGCAAAGAGGGCAATTGGAGTTGCTTTGCAGCCAGACATCAATGCAGTCCAAGTGAAATGTGTGGCTGCATTTTGGTAGAACTCTCAACATCTCGTTCTCTTGAAACTCGCTTAGACAAACCACGCAGCCATAGAGACCACTACCTTCATCGTCTTTCTCGAATCGAAAAGTTGGGATTTGGCCAATCATCGACTGTTCGAGCCCGCGATTCCACATTGTTGGTGAGAGAGCTATGAAAGGATCTTCATGCTGTTGGGAATGAAAACTTGAAAACCGCCTCAGCAGACTAAAATGGTGCCAGTTAGAACAGCATTTGCTGATGAAAATGTAGTAACCCAATAGCAAAAAAACAGTCCCCATCACACTCAGAACTGCAACAGCTAAAATTGGAGAAGCAGAATCTGAAACACTAGAAAATGGTGAGTGATAGCTTGAAATCTGTTGCTTTGTGAGCGATTCAAAAGCTGGGGACTCAAATATATGGAGGCTTTTCTGGGTTGGTTCCATAAGCAAAAGTGGAAAACTAAGAGGTAGGATTCCTGAAAAAGAAGCAGAAGATGTAGGAAATGTTATTAGCTTGATGACCAACACCTATACAAAGAGTGATGCAAATAAATTAATATTCATAAAGCTACTTTGAGAAAGTCAGAAAGAAACAAAATGATACTGGATTAAAATAATAAGATGAAGATCCACTAGATCTTTTTTTTTTTTTTTTATATAAAGAAAATTAAAAATTTAGGAGGATGAAGTGTGGAAACTTGAGGAACATGAACATGCATATGCACATGCACATGTACTTACATCTACATGGGCATGGGTTTGAGGGGAAATGATATCTATAGATTTATCTTGTGCATTTAAAACACTTTGTTGACTTCCATACCCACTGGTTTCATTTTGAAAATTCATCCTTTTCTTTCTGTTTAAGACAGTGAGAGAGAAAGTAATAAAGAAGTGGGGTAGGGTTGCCTGTGGGTTATTTAAAATATAAAAAGAAATGGTATTGAAGTGCGAAATCACACATTGGTTGGAGAGGGAACACGGAACAGGCAATCTCTGTTAAAGGTATGCCAATGAGGACGCTGAGCCCCTAAGAGAGTGGATTGTAAGATCCCACATTAGTTGGAAAGGAGAGGAGAGGGGAACAAAACATTTCTTACAAGAATGTAAAAAGCTCTCCAGTGATACGTAACTGGCCAGGCCAAAACAAACCGTGGGTGGGTTTGGATTATTACATAAAAGACCCTTTAGTGCCCAGTTATTACAAAGGCAGTTGGACCCCAGTTTCATCATCCTGCTTCAGAACCGAAGCCTTTCAATGGGCTCCTTCTACAAATTTCTACAACGTTCAATCCTAGATTTTATGTACAACCTTTCCAGATGGTAGAGTGAACAGACAGAGAGCCTTGGCTCTGGTGAGCTCTATTGCCTCAACAGGTCTGGAAACAAGTCGGGGGATAGGATAAAGCTGATTTATAAGTCTTTGTAAGAAAATTTTCCAGTTTTGAATGTCTAAACATGTGTTTCGACTTCATATCAACAACTACATGATCTACACTCGTGTGATATTTACACCATTGTTTTGATTTGAAGCAAGGAACCATTAAACTTAAACTTCCAGTCTATCTAAACTATTATCATCATCATTCTCCGTACTTTCTCCTCCGGATATCATTTTCATGATTGTTCGTGTGGCTTTGCCAACAGCACGAGAAGTCTTCTTTGCAGCTCCAACAACAACAGGCTGCAAAGAAATAATGGGCAAACTTGCTCTCTCTTGAATCATTGCTGTATCATGCAGACAACATAATCTACGCCGTTAAACTCTGGTACTTAGTTTATAAGAACGTGTAGTATAAGTTATGAGTCAAACATACACATAGTTTGTTGGTGGGCAAGTGCACCGATCTGCCGAATTCCAGCTTCTGCTGCTTGGACGGCCTGAGCAGATTTGTTTACCCCATCAGCTATCTCCTGGCTGCTTATCAAAACAGAATCTACACGAATTACTCAGAGTGAGCTACATTGAACTTCATCCCACCTCTCCTCAATACCCTTAAAAATATTTTTACTTAGAACCAAGTATTCTAAAGATTTACCAAAAATCCAGCATGCCACAGAAGACAGTGTCCATCTCAATTCGTCAAATATAATTATAAAACCATCAGTAAGGAGATATGTGCATGGATAAGGATTTGTTCTCACCTTAGATCACTTAGTTCAAGAGTTAGATCACTGATCTCCATGCCTGAAAGTCTAATGGCGGCCATTGTACCAGGAAGTTCTTCACGAGCTGTGTCAGCTAGCTTTGAAAGTGAAATGGCAGCTCTGCGCATTGCCTACATAAAATGGGCTTTCTTGATTAATATGTGGATTTGTATAAAGAGAAAAAAAAACATGAATAAAAGCAAAAGTGTAAGAAAATGTGCTTGAAAGCTAAATGAACTTACATTAAATGTTGGCACAGCTGCAATGACAAGGCTTGTAAATGCCACAGAAGTCTACACCAATGAGCACCAATCAATGTTTATACAAATGCAAAATGACCAATTATCTCATTAAAAAGATGTGAAAGTTGGCATTCATGACATATTTCCGTCAGCAAGCACTGGTCAGCTCCTATCAAGCCCACAATTCAGAAACATCCAACATAATTAAACTCAATCATGAGGAGTTTTGACAGCAAAAATCCTCAAGTAATTTTTTCAATTCAGAAACAACCAACATAGTTTAAATGTTCATCTATAGCACCCTAGAACCATGTCAAGCTACTCGAGCTTCTATGGAAATAATACACCAATGGCACCGAAGAAAAATTTAATTTGCTCGAACACCCCGGGCTAGAAGTGATCAGCTAATGATTTTTTTTTTTTTAGTTGTGTGTGCACCTCAATTAATCTCACGAGGTCACCACCTGACCCTACTAGATTTAGTTGCCCAAGATCACGTAGAAAATTAAATCATGTAGGTGCTTACCATAGATTGAACTCGTACCGTTTAAGCTTTTTATTATTCTGATGACCCTTATTGACCTCTCATTAGACCACAACTTCATTGTTTTGTTGGATTGTTTATATTAAAAAAATATATCATCTCTATAATCCCTTTTTCTTTCCGGAGCTCAACATCTCTGATTCTCTAAAATTAGATATTGTTTTGTAAGTTATGAGCAAAAAGTTGTCAGGAGAAGCTTTGAAGAACCGGTAAGATGAGAAATTATTCTATTTCTTAGGAACCGAGGAGGAGAAAAACAGGAAAATAAAAGAACCATTGTCAAGTCTCAAAGAGTTATTTGTCATGAATCCGGCATTGCAAACAGTCAACAACAACCAAAAATTCGGAGAAACTCACACAGCACACAACAAATGCTTAAAATTCGAGGCTATGGTTAAAATTACCGTAAGGGCAATGAATGTGAATAGAAGAAAAGCCTTATCGCTCAAGCTCAATTTAGCAAGAGGCCAAAATCCAAAGCTTGGGCTACCCACTTCCACGCTCCATTGATTTTGCTCTGTATTCTCCACCGTCAGAGCCCCATTCGAATCTTCGACCCCCACAGATTGTTGTTCCAGAGCAGATTTCTCGGAATCCCGGTAGCAAAGTACAAGGAATCGGGCCGGTTTGGCTTGCAAATTAATGAGAAATGGTTCAAATTTACAGGGAGTGACAGAAACAAACGAGTTCTTCGTTGCCGAAAAGCTGAAGCCATGAAGGGGAGGCGAAACGTAAGGGCAATGGGTTTTCAGAAATGTCGCTGATCTCATTGAGGGAAGTCCAAAAGAAGGAAGAAACGAAGTAAGTTGAGCTTAATCAGCAGCCATTTTAGCTCCTCTCAGAAGTGAATTGCCCGCCTGTGTTGAAGATAAGGGGTAACTCAATCCCGATTATTTCCAGTTTGCCGTTGGATAATATTTCGTCTCTCTCAAACTAATCCCTAACGAAACGGTTTGCAAAAGCGCACACAAGGCCCATACTTTGGGCTTGAGCCTTGGGAAGCTTCTCGTAAGCCCAAATAGATCCGGCAGAAATTAACAAATGATTGGCAACTTAGAATAACGAGAAAGCAGGACAAATTAAAATGGTAACGTTGAAACATGTTGTGAAGACCAAATGAGACAACATTAAAGTTGTAAAATATTAGCAAATTTAAATGACACGTGTTTTGTTCTTCTTCCGTGGCGTCTTTCTTTGGCATTGCTCTCTCACCAAACTATTAACGTTAAAACTTGTACAACATTTTAAAAAGAAAATATCATATTTTAAATAATTAAATATTTAAAATTCGCTTCAATATGATTGAAACATATAATATTAATATTACACACTTTTAGATAAGATATTTATGAACGCCAAATCCTTAATTCCTTTTCTTTCACGTGTTTTAAAACACAAAAACATGTTGGAATAATCTAAATGTTGAACCATAATACACTTTTAAGTTTATAATTACGGACTTATTTGATTAAAACATTGCTTAAACAAAATAATAATGACTGAGGTTGGTAATATTTTAGGAATGACAGTTTCTTGAAATGTCATACTCATGAAGTGGCGAGTTGGTCCTTAATGGCTGCCCATATCCATATTAATTATAAAATCAACCAATGCCTTGTCACACCTTCAACTTCAAACATGTCCCTCTTTTTTTTTATTACATATAATATAATTCATTCAGCAAAGTCCCCCCTTGCCTAACAAAAAAGAGAAATATATGACCACAAGAACTTTAAATTAAAAAAAAAAAAAAAGTTGAAGGTGAAGTTATTTTGCTGAGGAAAATGAATAGGCCCATGAAAAATATGGGATTATTAGAAATATTATAAAAAGAGAAAAGAAAAGGATTGATAATATTAAATGAGGTATTGGAAGCTTTCTTCAAACATTGCTTGAATGTATTCAGAATCCATCACTTTCAAATCAAATTACTTTATTGGAAGTTTTTCAAAGAGATAATCATCATTTCCGTTAGATTATAACAATATAACATATATTAATTTTCCCATTCAAACCCAAGTGATAATAACAAGATAAAGTGGGTACTTTTAATATTTGAATTTAAGATTAAAAAAAAAAGCCCCAAACCGGACATTTTCAAATGTGTATAAATAGTAACCATACAGTACTTACTAGAAGAGGGGAAAAAAAGCTTTTTATTTTTCATTTTTGTAATAAAAATACTAAAACCAGCTATTCTTCTAGAAGGGCATGGACCCGAAAGGAATCAAAACTACAGCTACGTGATTAAAAAAGAAAAAAAAAACATTATTAATAAATGCATGATAAATAAAAGAAAATGACAAAAGAAAAATGGAAGGTTCAATCCATGGCCCTTTTCATCTAGAAGATATCTCATAATTAATAAAGAGGAAGATAAACTGACAAAAAAAGATTGGCAGCCAAAGAGGGTTTGTAATTGAAATTGATGGAAGCATTGTAAGGTGCAATGAACTTATGAAGTCGTCTCCACTGAATTTTAACACGAGGCCAATTTAACGATAATAAATTATTTTTAATAATTATACGAAACCAAAAAATATATATTATTATTAGTATTAGTATTATTTTACCATAGCAAGCTAGTTGCTAGCTTTATAGCTTTATGGATAGGACTCGACAAAAAAAAAAAAAAAATAAATAAATAAATAACTCGTATATACCAAATTTGGAAGCAAGAGCATCTGGTACGCAAAATCAACGTGATTTATAATTTAAATAAATAGAGTAATGAAAATGAATGATAATAATAATAATAATAATAATAATAATAATAATAATAATAATAATAATAATAATAATAAAAGTGAAAGGGAAGATGGTTCATGAACATGGACTTAAACTGGTGAATTTAAAATTGGTGGTCCCATTAAATTGGTCGATTTTGAGCAAGTTGGTGATTTGGTTGGGTGGGTTGCCACTCAAGAACCCTACTTCCATTGTTATGAAATTTTACAATTATTAAATCATTAATTTGTGGAGGGGGAAGGAGATTGTGAGATATAATAATTTATGCAAAATAATAAGAATAATAATAATAATAATAATAATAATAATAATAATAATAATAAAATAATAAAAAGGGATATAAGATGATTAATTACATTAACCACATTTCCCAATGGACCCATTACTTCCTTTTCTTTCATTTTCTTTCATTTGTTGCTTTTCCCATTATTTGTAAATTAAAACCCTTTGTGTTTGTGCTGTGTGTACAAAGGATTAAAACAAAAGATATATGGAACTAAATTAATAATAATAATAATAATAATAATAAAGGGAGTGAGAGGCAAGAAAAATGCAAACCCCCTATTTCATTCAAAGCTTGTCTGAAATATGCGACGGCTAATGCCAAAAAAATATATAAATAATTCAGTCAAATGTTGAATTCCTTTCAAAACAATTAAAATAATCACTTCTCCATTCTTTTCTACTTTAATTTCTTTAATTTCATCTTTTTTCTCTCTCTTTTAACTCCCAAAAACTTTTGTTTTTAGCATCTTAACGATATGTTTTAAAAAACCAAAATAGTTTGAAATTTATATATATATATTTTTTAATTTGGTTTATAAATTATAACATTTTTTTTAAAAAAAATTGAAATTTATCGTAGAGAAAATGACCCAAAAAAGAAAATCAATGGAGCTTTTAAATGATTATCAAATAAAGGTATTTAGATCAACCTAGAAAAATATGATTTTTAAAAAATGTGAATTTATCCGACTTTTTAATTAATTAGTTAGTTAGGTAGATAATATATTTTTAAAGACAACATGTAAATTGGATGAATTTTTGGATGGGTTTAAAACACGTGTTTGGAAAATTTAATAATATAAGTATGCCTTTTAAATCTTAATTTAAAAAAAAATATATTTTCAACCACAAAAGTTTTTTTTATAATTCAATTAATTTTAAGGATGCTTTTTTTTTTTTTATTACTTATTTATGTATTTTAAAGATTATTAAACTTGTTTGGATTAGATAATTATTTAGTTTTAAAAATTACCATATTATTATTATTATTTTTTTAATCTAATTCTTTAGATAGAAATAAAAAAACTTAAAAATTTAAATAATTATCTAACCAATATTTTCTATATTTTAATTTATTTGTTAAGATTTGTTAAATTAATAGTTAATTTATTTGAAGCATATCATTGGTGTTTTGGAATTTTACGTAAATACGTGATTATAAGATGAGACTGCCACATACAGTAATCTCATCTCTTTTCTTGATTATGGACGAGTGGGAATATCCTAAATACCTTTTAAACTTTTGTTTTTCTTTCTATTTTTTCTTTTCATTTTTATATAAATTAAATAAAGATGGTATGAAATTTTCCTTAAATCAATAAATAAATCAATAAATAAAACATTGTAAGACTAAAGAATAAAATTTGATGTGTATTAGTTGATCTCATTTTTTCAAAATTTATCAGAAATGTTTGGGTGTTTCCATATAATTGCTTAAATAATTATGGATGATTAAATTTAATTGAAATACTTAATTTAACTCATATTAATCATAACATTAAATTAAAATGAGGTTGTTAATTAAATTCCAACTGGCATTAAAAAAGGAACAAGTATTTCATTAATTAATTTATCCTCCTGTGATCTAAAGCCACTAAGCTAGGGCACTCGTGCCATGTCCAGCTGTAACTCAATAACGTAATTGCCGTGAATTCTCTAAATATCTCCATGACGTGTCTGCCACGTACACTACTACTAAATTCACGAACTATTCCGTTATAATTCAGGATTCGGTTACTTCAATATTATTTTATTGAAAGAAATTGGGGATGGGTCCCATGCGCCGCCGGGCTTGTGGCGTCTTTTGAGCACGTGCCCCGGTTGCCCTTGCTATTCTTATTTTTGTTTTGCCGAGTTGTTAAATATAAGTTTAAGCATTATATTATAGAAACTTCTTTGCTTTTCACCCCCCCCCCCCCCCCCCCCCCCCCCCCCCCCCCCGTTATAAAATATTGATAACTCTGGCCAAATTATTTTATAATATTTATTTATTTTGCGGATCGGAATTCGTCATTTTCCCGTTGTTATATATAGGCCTAAATATTCAAATTCTTTTACACACAGAAAGAAAGGAAACAGAGTCCTTTTTGTATAAAATTAAGAAGAAGAAAAATTACATTGAAGATTCAATTTCCTCTAGAAATTCAAATGGAATCCTATTACTTTTCGTTCTCCGATTCAGATTTCTCGACGGAATGTTCACTCGGATCACCGGAGGAATTGTCGTTTTCATGGAGCGATTTTTTCTCGATAAACAGTGTGCTAGAAAACTCACTCTCACTGCCGGATGAATTTCTCGGCCATCAACCATCGGAATCGGAATTGAAGATTGCGGTGAAGGAAGAAATCGAAGTGAGTTCGATTGATTTGGAGAGGGAGAAAGAGAGAAAAACGACGGAGAAGAATTACAGAGGAGTGAGGCGGCGGCCATGGGGGAAGTACGCGGCGGAGATTAGGGATTCGACAAGGCATGGAGTTAGGGTTTGGCTTGGGACTTTCGATAGTGCCGAAGCCGCGGCTTTAGCTTACGATCAAGCGGCGTATTCGATGAGAGGAGCACTGGCGGTGCTGAATTTTCCGGTGGAAATGGTGAGGGAATCGCTGCAGGAGATTAAGTATGAATTGGAAGAAGGATTGTCACCAGTGGTGGCTTTGAAGAGAAAACACTCGCTAAGAAGGAAGTCAGGGGCGGCGGCGAAAAGCCAGGGGGTGGCGGAGACGAAGAAGATGAAGAAAAAGAAGAATGTAGTGATTTTGGAAGATTTGGGAACAGAGTATTTGGAGGAACTTTTGATGCTAAGTTCATGCGAGAATAGTAGTAGTAGTAGTAGTATGAGTCCTTTCTGAGATGTTCTTTCTTCTTCTTCTTCTTCTTCTTTAGAAGTTTTCATGGCTTTTGAATTGTCTTACGCCATTAAATTTCACTTGTCAATACTGTAATTTTCTTCTTTTTTTCATACCCTTCATTCATGTAATATTAAAATCTTGGATTTTCTGGAAACCAAGTAACCAAGTAAGTAATATTTAAAACAGTATTAGTATTAATTAAGTAAGCAAAAAAGTTGATAATAAAATAAAGGTGACAACCACAAATAGATGTACTGTGTTTATGTAATGCCATTTTGGAGACACTACTGTTTATAAATACGTAATCAATATAAAATATTAATATAATATAATGTTTTGGGATTGAAGTCAACTTGCTGTTTCTCATTGTTCATCTCCACCAATAATGTTGTATTAATTGTATGTCCCACTATATCTCTCTCTCCCCTTATTTCTATTGGATGATGGAAGTCCCACATCCACTAATTTAGGGAATGATCATGAGTTTATAAGTGAGGAATACTAACTCCATTGGTACGAGGCCTTTTACGGAAACCCAAAGCAAAGCCATGAGAGCTTATGCTCAAAGTGGACAATATCATACCATTGTGGAGAGTCGTGTTCGTCTAACAATTTCAAAACATTAGCATTTTCATTTCATTCATATTTCCATATAATATTATCCTCTAGGTATATATATCATTTTTCGAGTAAATCTAGAAACTAATTAAATTTTAAATTTTAATTTTAAACGATCAATAAAAAAACCCATACCCCAAATAAGAATTAAGATTAAATTTGAGGGATAAAAATATATAATTTATAGAAACTAAAATTACAAGAGTGGTTGGGATTTAGATGTGATCCATCATTTGTCATAATCCCATTAAATTAATATTTTGCACATCCAAAACTGCTCCTCTTAGCCCATAGATTATATTCTTAATTGCTACCAAACATGTTAGAGAATATATAATATATATAAGAAAAATCGACTTATATATAATCGATAAAGTTAATTAATTATAGAGGATTTTAATAATATAAATTTCAGGTCGGACAAACCGATATAAACTTGATGTCGTGTACCAACAAATATAAAGACTCCTATTTTAATTTGAGGATGGATAACGATAAGATTTATAAATAAACTACGATTATAATTTCATCCTAATAACTTCCACTCTTCTGAACGGTTAAACAGATGATGGGTATAACTTACAACAACATTTGGAAGCAGAGAAAGGGGAGATGTTGGGTATAACTTACAACAACATTTGGAAGCAGAGAAAGGGGAGATGTTGGGTATAACTTACAACAACATTTGGAAGCAGAGAAATGGGAGATGTTGGGTATAACTTACAACAACATTTGGAAGCAGAGAAAGGGGAGATGTTGGGTATAACTTACAACAACATTTGGAAGCAGAGAAATGGGAGATGTTGGGTATAACTTACAACAACATTTGGAAGCAGAGAAAGGGGAGATGTTGGGTATAACTTACAACAACATTTGGAAGCAGAGAAAGGGGAGATGTTGGGTATAACTTACAACAACATTTGGAAGCAGAGAAATGGGAGATGTTGGGTATAACTTACAACAACATTTGGAAGCAGAGAAAGGGGAGATGTTGGGTATAACTTACAACAACATTTGGAAGCAGAGAAAGGGGAGATGTTGGGTATAACTTACAACAACATTTGGAAGCAGAGAAATGGGAGATGTTGGGTATAACTTACAACAACATTTGGAAGCAGAGAAAGGGGAGATGTTGGGTATAACTTACAACAACATTTGGAAGCAGAGAAAGGGGAGATGTTGGGTATAACTTACAACAACATTTGGAAGCAGAGAAAGGAGAGAAGGGGCGAGCGGGAACTGAAATTGGCGCGCTGGGCTATGTCTGTGCTGTGCTATGTCTGTGCTGTGCTGTTGTTGTTATGGCGGTTTGCAGTAAACCAGGAAGAAGAGGTTCCAATGTTTCCATCTCCTTCAACCCCTTTTCTCATTTATTCCTCTACTTTTCTTCTGCTCTTCTCATCTTCAACCTCCACCCTCTTTCCACAATCATCTACTCCCTTTTTCTTTTCTTCTTTTTTTCTCTCTTAGCTTGTGTGGAGAAAGTAAGCAATGGGAAAGGAGCCGCTTCAAGTTCTAAATGCACTTGATGTTGCCAAAACACAATGGTACCATTTCACGGCTATCATCATTGCTGGAATGGGATTCTTCTGATGCATATGATCTTTTCTGCATATCCCTTGTCACCAAGTTACTTGGACGCATTTACTATCATGTTCATGCCTCACCAAAGCCTGGCACATTGCCTCCCAACGTTGCTGCTGCGGTTAATGGTGTCGCATTTTGTGGAACGCTATCAGGGCAACTCTTCTTTGGCTGGCTGGGTGACAAAATGGGGCGAAAGCGAGTTTATGGCATGACTCTAATGATGATGGTTATATGCTCCATAGGCTCAGGCCTTTCCTTCGGCCACAATTCACAATCTGTCATGACTACTCTCTGCTTTTTCCGATTCTGGCTCGGCTTCGGCATCGGTGGCGACTACCCTCTTTCTGCAACCATCATGTCTGAATACTCTAATAAAAAGACTCGCGGTGCATTCATCGCTGCAGTGTTTGCTATGCAGGGGTTTGGAATTTTGGGCGGAGGCATATTTTCCATTATCGTCTCTTCGGCATTTAAGGCCAAGTTTGATGCTCCACCTTATGCAGTTGATCCAATTGCCTCCACTGTGCCCCAAGCGGATTACGTTTGGAGGATTATTGTGATGGCTGGGGCTTTTCCAGCTGCTCTTACTTACTACTGGAGGACCAAAATGCCCGAAACTGCACGCTACACAGCTCTTGTAGCCAAAAATACAACTCAGGCTGCATCAGACATGTCAAAAGTTCTGCACATGGACATTGAGGTAGAAGCGCAACAACCTACTCAGCTGACACCAAATGCAAACGCATATGGCTTGTTCTCAAAAGAGTTTCTTCGTCGCCATGGAACTCACTTACTTGGAACTACAACTACTTGGTTCTTGCTTGACATTGCCTTCTACAGTCAGAACTTGTTCCAGAAAGATATATTCAGTGCAATTGGATGGATTCCTCCAGCTGCCACCATGAATGCTATTGAAGAAGTTTACAAAATATCAAGGGCTCAAACACTCATTGCTCTCTGCAGTACTGTCCCAGGCTACTGGTTCACAGTGGCTTTCATTGACAAGATGGGAAGATTTGCGATTCAACTTATGGGATTCTTCTTCATGACAGTCTTCATGTTTGCTCTAGCCATTCCATACCATCACTGGACTCTGAAGGACCAACATATTGGTTTCGTCATCCTCTATTCGTTAACGTTCTTCTTTGCAAATTTCGGACCGAACGCAACAACCTTTGTTGTCCCAGCTGAAGTATTTCCAGCACGATTTCGTTCTACTTGCCATGGTATATCATCCGCGTCTGGAAAACTTGGAGCTATGGTGGGTGCATTTGGTTTTCTATATTTGGCTCAAAACCAGGACAAGAGCTAAACTGATGCAGGATATCCTCCTGGCATTGGAGTTCAGAACTCGCTTCTGTTGTTGGGTGGACTTAACTTCTTGGGAATCCTGTTTACTTTTCTGGTGCCTGAAGCGAAAGGAAAATCGTTGGAAGAGATGTCGGGCGAGAACGAAGATGGAACCATTCAAGAATTGGTGAGCCGGGCATGTACCAATTAGACAGTCAGTCTTCTCATATGTTTAAAGATTCTACTTATGGGATGGGATTCTCTTAAGAATAAAGTTACATTTCTGTGTGATTTATGTATCTTTGCAGACAGGTAGCGCGGGCCTTTATGAAAAATTGTGTTCAAAGGAAGATCATTCCAAACTCCTTGTTAACTTTTGAGAATTAAAAAAAAAAAAGACAGGAAATAAATGCTTCTTTTTCATATGTTGGCTTGGAAAATTGTTTTTGGTCGATGCCATTGATGATGAGCTGAAACTCAGTTCATGAAAGACAATACACAAAGCATGCTATGATCCATTCGGCATCGTGTTCTTCATTTCACATCATAAAAGGAGGCGCAGAAGAGAGATTGAATTAGATCCACCAGAGAACAAATTTCCAATGATAATAGGTTTGATAAATTCTAAACATTTTCTATAGCAAACTTGTCTTCACCTGAGAAGCAGTGATTGCAACCACAACAACATGTCGATCCACCATATATCAGCATTCTGCAGATGTTAGTTTATTTTACGGTTTGTCCAACGTTTTCATTCGCCAGCGTTCGGTTTTACACATATCGAAGCTAAACCAGTTCATAAGTATTAAAAATACTAGCTGGTTTACCCCTTAGAGAGAACAAATTAAACAAATTAAACAGAGACTGTTCATTGAGCACGGTCTCTAATCACTTCCAGGTCCATCTCTGCAGGGTCAGTAGCTTGGATCTCATAGTGAATGCCATCAAGCTCATGTCGAAAGTTGTCTTTAGATGTTGCATAGAGCATCTTGGCACGGATTCGAGAGCTCGCTGGAGACCTGAAGTGCAACAATCTAGGGTTAGATTAAAAGACACCAATGTGATTATCATTGATATGACATGACCAAAAGAATTCCTTTCATTGAAGGTCGTAACTAGATGGTTTCTGGAATAAGAGATTCAAAAGGTGCATTGGATCATCAACAACAGAAACAGCGAGCATTCTGAATAAATATGTCAAGATTTTCGAGTTTTGCCCAAAAATTTCGATGTACATACTATGATCTTTAGAGAGATTAGTGGATGCATATAGAACCCTGAAGATCATGACTTGTGCAGTGTGAAAAGTAAAGCACATGCACCAGAAGAAGGTATTGAATGAAAATAGCAAGCATACCAGATGAGTTATATGAATAACCAATTGACCATGAACATGAAGAACCCTAAGGATAACGAATGCTTTCCTAAGTAGGTTCCAAAATGTTGTGTTGTGGGGCAAACCAATGAACAATATAGCGATAAGAAATATAAGATTAAAGTTGATGATGGGTGAAGCTTAGCTAACCAGGCAATGAAGAAAATCTTGCTCTTCTGACAGTTGTCAGATGTCACAAAATCAAAATCATAAACAGCATAGCGGCAATCGTTGTCGGGCAGAGCAGCAGTGAAATCTTCATAGCTCTCAGCAGGATTGCCAATCTTGTCAACCACCACCTCCCTTTTCTTTTCATCAACCTTAAAGATCACATATCTATACATTTTCTTTCTCTGTAGTTCAGAAAATGTCTTCTTGGTGTGTTCATTCACACCCATTGCAGATAAAGTGTTTTGCTGTAAAGGTAGTTCAGTTCAAAAATGTCAAAACAACCAAACAAGTAGCAGCAAGATTTAAAGCATGTGAATAGCTCAAAGAAAATGGTGCCAACAAAGTAAAAATCCTCAGCAAAATACAGCAGCAGAAGTCCTTTAAATTGAACCATGGGATCTATAGTATTGTTCAATCAACAAAAGGTTTGATTTAGCTGTAGACCAGATCACCATGATTGATCCTGAGATCCCCAATAGATTCTTGTTTTGAAAAGTTTCTAAAAAGAAATTGCAGAAGAAGCAAAGAAGACAGAAGTCCATCAACAGACCTGCCTGAACAGTCAAGATCATGACTTCCACCCTTTAAATCAAAGATTTCAGAGGTATAACAAGAACCTGAATCAATCAAGCACATGATCCATCGAATCTAACTCCTTTCATCAAAATCCACTGTACTCGTTTGAAATAAAGAGAAAAAGAAGAAGAAACACAGCATGCTTGAAGAAAGGAGAGTAAATAGCATCAGAGAAAAGGGTAAAGAAAGAAGAAAACATAAAATTGAGAAGTCAGTTGATGGGTGGTTGGGAAGGATGAAGCAGAGGTGAAGAATGTTGAGAAAAACGTAAGTAACATAAAATCGGGAGAAAACCCAGAGCCCCCAATTGAAATAAGGGTACACCCAGTTGAGTTAAAGTAAAGAAAGCATAAAAATAAGAACATAAAGATACCCGTCGGAGGCCTCTGAACGACATGACGATCGGAGAAGAGGGCGATGTGAGAAAGAGGATGAGAAAACTTGATCAAAGGAGGAGGAAGAAGAGAAAGGTCAGAATTGGTAGGCAAAGAAGAAGCGGAGGGAAAGGCAGAAGATATAGACACGAAAGAAAGGAAAGGGAAGGGAAGTGACTAAAGCTGCCAATTTCGCTAAACAACCCAGTCAAATATTCTCTCTTTCTCCACCCTTTTTCACCCAACTTCAAAAAAATAAATAATGGGGACCAAATAGAAAAATAAATTTCAAATATGTATATATTAAAAAAAAAAAAAAGGTTTGATTTTTTCTTCCTTTTTCGTTATAGAGCTTTTGTTCAAAATTTAAATAAAATTGACTTTTGAATCTTCAATTTAAAACTGTCAATTTAGATTATTCTTTTAAAAATTATTAAACTTTATTGTAAAAAAGTTCGCGTTTTATGGACATGCTACTTCTAAACAAAAAGCAACTTTGTTAATGTTCTTGTTGAATTTTGTTTAATATATTCGGTCAATAAATTATAAATAAAAATATTAATTTGAATAAAACATATAAAAATCATAATTTAATTATTAGATTTTTATTATTTATAAAGCTTTAAAAGATTATGAATTAATAGTTGAATGGATAAGACAAATAAATATAAAAATGTTTGGTATAAAAAATGATAAATAATTTTTAAAAAAAAAAAAGAAAACTGATGAGTTGAGAAAAAGTTGGAAAAGGTTGCGTGGTAGTAACGCAGGGTTGTCCTTAATGATGTGCTATGGGTATTGAGGGCGCCACATTCCATCAATTCCTCGCACGTGTACCTCTTCCCCACATGCTTTACTTTATTCTCTTTTCATTTCATTTTACCTTTTTTTTTTTTTTTTTTCTTCTTTTAAACAAATGAAAATTGATTTCCAAGTTTCGAAATTAAACTTTATAAATTTTAACCATCCCTCCAAAAAATGTAATAAAAGATTTGGTATATTTTTAAACATTTTAACATTTTATTAAATATCAATTATAAAATTAAAAATTATATTCTTCTTTTTTTTTTTTTTTTAAACATGGGATAGACTTAAAATGATATTTTTTTAAAATATCTTTTTTTGAATTGAAATGTTTGTTTTTTAGGTGAGAGGAAACCAATCTCCACCGTCCAATGGCCCCACAGCAATTAACGTCTGATGTCGATAACATTTGGTCTGAAAGTCGGCCATCCGACGTTTCCTTGGCGCCGCGTATTTTATTATTATTATTATTATTATATGTTACAAAATAATAAACTAATAATAATAATAAATACTGGCAGTTGGAGGCCCAAGGTCAAGCACGCTTAATCTGACCCAGCCGCCGCAGACCTGCTACAGCCCAGGTCCAATCACTTGGGCTTTATGGGCCCTCTCCGCAGCCAAGGTCAAGCATACTTAATCTGACCCACCGCCGCGGACCTGCTACAGCCCAGGCCCAATAACTTGGGCTTTATGGGCCCTCTCAGCAGCCAAGGTCAAGCACGCTTAATCTGACCCAACCGCCGCGACCTGCTACAGCCCAGGCCCAACTACTTGGGCTTTATGGGCCCTCTCCGCAGCCAAGGTCAAGCACGTTTAATCTGACCCAGCCGCGGCGGACCTGCTATAGCCCAGGCCCAATCACTTGGGGTTTATGGGCCCTCTCCGCAGCCAAGGTCAAGCATACTTAATCTGACCCACCGCCGCTGACCTGCTACAGCCCAGGCCCAATCACTTGGGCTTTATGGGCCCTCTCCGCATAGAAAGCATAAACATCTTTTTGACAATTATTTGTTGTTATCTATTATGTAAAAGCTTTATATGAATATAGTTTTTAAAATTAAAAAACCCAAAATTTTGGACATTAATTTTATAGAAAAAATGACACATTAATGCTCTCCCAAAAGCATAGATTAATTTATGAATGATGTGAAAAATGATAAAGAGTTAGGTGAAAACATAAATTTCAAACTTGGAAAATTCAATTTACCCTTCAAATTCAACACTTAAGAATTAATTATTTGTGGACCCTTTTGCACCTTATGCTTCACCATTTCTTTTTCTTAATTTTCAAAACCTCTCATAACTTTTTCTTTCTTTGTTGAATACATATAGAAAGTTAATTAAACTATTATTTTGTTATTAAGTAACTAAGTTCATATTATGTGTATTCCAAATCATATTCAAGTGTATGGCTTGGATTTTGTGAAGTAGTGGATTTTGATTCTCAGGCGGTGGATTTGGATCCTCAAGAAGTTGGATATAAAAATTAGAAACGAGGATCAAATCTCCGGTCTCAAAAACAAATCAAAATCAAAATGTGTGAATCTCAATTATTTAATCTTAATCCGTCACTCATTCACATTATATTATCAACTAAATATATTATCTCATTGAATGAATATGTCATAATCAATTCAACGTCAACCCATACAGTAAGGGCAATACTTATTAAGAAATTGAAATATGAATTTAATCTCGGAACTTACATACTTTTTGGTTGATAAAGGGTATGAATTTCATTAATGAAGAAAGTGGTGATATTGGGAGCTGTCGGCCAAAGTCAGTGTGATATTGATATCAATATTTGTTGTCTGTTTTCAAATCGGTACAACATTCCACACCTTCTTTCTCTTCAATCCACACCCTTTCTAATCTAAATCCAAATTCTCTGCAACTTACTTACTTTTCGTTTTACCAAAGCAATCAGATTTCATGCTTTTATTTTCTTTCTTAGATTAGTAAAACCATTGTACATATATGAGCAACACCTTTACCATATGTTAGGTATTAACCCTACCCTCCCACACCTACCGTTCATACCCATTAGATGACAAACCAGAGAAGAGAATTGATATATATATGTATAAAAAACTCCTCTCTAACATACGTGTTTTAAAATTGGGAGGCTGACGTTCGTACATAACAGGTTAAAGCGAACAATATCTACTGAAAGTAAGTTTTGGTTGTTAACATTTATTTACATAGGATTCAGACAAAAATTTATCTTTACTCCGTTAAATAAACCCCTTTGTTCGAGAATAGTCCCATATTTCACCAAAATTATAATGATTTCACAACAAAATTTTGTGATTACCATGAAAACTCACATCCCACATGGACTACTAAAGCTTAGAGTTCCAATCAAGTCCACTTTGTTGTTGTGAGTTATTCAAATCATGTAAAGAAAAGGGTTTGCAAATATAACAAAAAGGGTAGCAAATCTTTGGGAAGATCACTTCTTTTGTGTACTTTTGAATGTATTTTCACCTCACCCATAGCAATTCAAATAAACTAAAATTGAGTGCATGCAATGAATGGAGGAGGGGCCATGCGTAAAAAGCAAAGCTCCTATAAATTATCCACAAGTTTCTTGGGCACCATCGTCCCCGAAGTTCAAGCCCACTGTTCATGTCGACGAGATGTGCCTCTTAAAGTGCTTCATGGCTTGCTTTGAGACCAACCACAAGTGACATCATTACCACGTAACATAAAAGCTACCCTTCCTCATTTCAGATATATTAAATTGCAAAGCTGCTGACTAACTTCCGCCGATTCATACCACTTTCTGACTTGAATTGAGAAAATAAGAAACTCTTTTCATTTTTATATTATAAACTAGATTGTGTAAAATCATGATGAAGAATTCTTTGTACAATTAATAATTAATTCATCGTCAAAAATGGCTCACACCCATATGTTAAACAACAATTTAGATCAAAATCTTCCTTTTACCTTGAAGTTTGAAAGTCCCCCAAAACATAATTACACCTTTAATTAGTGGTTGTGTGGCCTCCAAGAATTTGTTAAGGAATGTGCTAAATGGTCCATATTCTTGAAAATAGCTCCAAGGTTGAATTATAGTATACCTACTCAGTATTGGAATACAACATAGGGTTACTCGAAAATTAAACTATATAAAAAGAAAAAAATTAGGAATCTAAAAAGAATATTCTTTAAAAAATTGAATTATTGTAATGTTTAGACCCAAAAGGAAGGGGTTGATATATACACATCAGCCACTAGCCTCTTTTATTGACCTAAGTTCATCCCCATCATAGTTTATAATAAAATTCAACATCAAAATGTCAAAATTTGCGCTCACATGTATATATTTATGATAGTTATAGCTTGGAATTTTATTTACTGTATTAATATATTTGATTTGATGGTAAGAAGATGAATTAAAAAAAAGAGGTGAATCTGAAGGACATAAATTAAAGATTTAAGATTGAAAAAGAAAAACGCACGTTTTAATTTGAGTAAGGAAGGGTGATGGGATGAGATGGAGAGGCCCACGATGGAAAGGAAGAAAGACAGCGGTGAGTCGACGTTTCCTGGAAGCATTGTTGGGGGGATTTTTGCCCTTTTAAAACCCACACAAGTGCGCCCTCTTTGTACCCTTTTCTGTACCCATCTTCTTCCCACTTTCCCTTTCATCCCCTTTTCATCTTTGTATATATATATATATATACATATGTAACTCAAGCTCTTATCTTTGGGCTTCTGTAGAGAGAGAGACAGATCCATTGATCATCATCTTCAGAGCTCCAAAGAAGTAAAGGGAAAGAGATGGTGAGAGGTCCATGCTGTGAGAAAATGGGGCTCAAGAAAGGTCCTTGGACCCCTGAAGAAGACCAGATTCTCATCAATTATATCAACCTCTATGGCCATGGAAACTGGCGAGCCCTCCCAAAACAAGCTGGTAATTCATTCTTCACTTCTTTCTTTCTTTAATTCTTCTGATCAATCTAAAACTTCAACCAAAATGTTTCCTTTTCAAACCCCATTAAAAAAAATCCACCTTTTCTTCTCCCTTTCCAAAAATGGAAAGACAACATAGTTAAATCAACACAACTCTCCACGATAATATGCTTTCATGCATTTGCTTTGGACTTCTCAAAATGACTCGTTCCAATTAAAAGAGTATTATTTGATTATAAACTCATGAACATTCTCTAAATTAGTTGAGGTGAGACACCATTTCTTATGATTCTTTTGAAATATTTCAGGGTTATTACGGTGTGGAAAAAGTTGCAGACTTCGATGGACTAATTACCTAAGGCCAGACATTAAAAGAGGAAATTTCACTCCACAAGAAGAGGAAACCATTATTAAGCTACACCAAATGCTTGGAAACAGGTTTTTTTTTTTTTTTTTTTTTTTTTTTTGGAAATTTGATTGATCACGTGACTCTGGTGTCCTCGTAAGAAGATAGGTTTAAAGCAAGGCTAATTAATAATTAATTACATCGATGACTGCATAGGTTTTAATCCATTTTATGTAATCATGTGACACTAACCAACAAAACTGCCAACATAGAACTTAACGAACGTGTTTTTTGTTTTCAACCGATTAAAGATTTCGATACTTAGCAATGAAATTAACTAACTATCTTTTTATTAATTTCTAGATGGTCGGCAATTGCTGCAAGATTACCGGGAAGAACCGACAACGAGATAAAAAACGTGTGGCACACTCATTTGAAGAAAAGGATTACACAAAATTACGCCACTCCACAACTCAGAAATTACACCGCTGTGAACCGACAGAGCTACGGCGGGGATATCCCCGCCGTGGCTGGAGAAGAATCAGCAGCACAATCCTACAAATTTACGACCTTTCATTCGATGCAGAGCTGTGGTTCGGCTTCTTCGCCGCCCCATTGCTCCAGTGAAAGCTCCTCCATCGTCACGGCGGAGAACGGTGAGTTGTCGACAAATAATCTGCCGGAAGCCGACGACAGCTTCTGGATGGAAGTTTTGGCCAATGACCAAATCGCCATGGTAGGGAGCCAACAGGGATTTGTAGGTGAAATATATGAGGGCCAGTTTGGTAATTTGACAATGGAGCAGCCAGTTAATGAGACTATGGATTTTTGGTATAATATTTTTGCAAGAGGAGGGGAATCGTCGGAGTTAAAAGAGATATTATGAATCTAATAGAATTAGTTTTTTTTTTTTTTTTTTTTTTTGAGGAGAGGGATTGGATTCACTATTACAAAAGTTGTCAAAATTTACGGGGTTTTTTATAGATTAACAAAGTTTAAAAAATAAATAAAAAATGAATACAGAAAAATATACCTAAAAAAAAGGTATTTTTGAGTTAGTATATATGATTTCCATACTTTATAACAAATATATTTTCTTTTTATATTAACTGGCTGAAATATATTTTGTATTTTTAAATATATTACTATTATTATTTTATTGTTTTGGAAAAGTAACATGTTTTTATTTTTGGTTTTGGTTCTTAAATATGATATGGGCATGTGGGGGTTCTCGTGATTCGTATTTTATTATATAGTTTGTCACCTTTATAAATTAAAAAATATGAATTGATTATATTATAATATGACTGTTTTCCTTTTTCATCTAAAACTAAAGTTAGTGGGGCCTTTAATGTGGATAATCTCTCCCTAATAAATAAATGAAATTTATATTGCAAATAGTAATGCCGACATTATTGTGCCACTATGTAAGATTTGTATTTTTTTGACGACGTCCACTTAAGCCACATCAATTTCTATGTCGTATTCAAATTGGATTCTTCGCCACCAATTAGTCCTTATGACTCCTATGTATCTCTATCAGCTTTATGGTTTTAAAATGTTTTTATTAGAGAGGTTTTCATACCCTTATAAGAAATGTTTGTTCTCTTATCCAATCGATGTGGGATCTCACTCACAATCCACTCTACTTGAGGGCCCAACGTTCTCTCTGGCACACCACCACTCAGTGTCTGACTCTCTGATACCATTTGTAATATCCCAAGTCAACTATTAGCAGAAATTGTATTCGTTTGGGTTTCACTTCTGAACTTTCCTTTGAGATTTTAAAAAGCGTATGCTAGGGAGAGGTTTATGCTAGCTTGAACCAAATCATAAATCAAACAAAATTAACGTGAACATGAACACATACATTTCTGGTATAGCATGCTAGTTTGGCAAAACATATAAAGAAAGAGAGACAAGTGGTGAGGGCAGAGAAAGAATAATGAGAGAGAGAGAGAGAGAGAGAGAAACAGAGAGACAAATGGTGGGCGTGTAATATAACCAATTCCATGCATCACCACGTCCCGGATTCCATTTCAGAAATCACCCCAAATGTTGCTTCATTTCAACCCCAAGCACCCACCTTTGGCCCTATATATTAACCCCTTTCCCAATTCAATTTCATCCCACCATCTCCTTTTTAACCACTTTCTACAATGGCTACCAAACTGGTAGTAGCGATTCTGCTGTGCTTTGCTGTATCGTCTTTGGTGAGCGCTCAGGGGCCTGAGAGGCGGCGGCGCTTCAGGGAAGAAGCTCAGCAATGCCGGCTCGACAGGCTTCAGGCAAGGCCGCCCTCGCGTCGGATCGAGTCGGAGGGAGGCATTAGTGAGATTTGGGATGAATCAGAGGAAGAGTTTCAGTGTGCTGGAGTTGCTGCCATGAGAAGCATCATAAGGCCCAACTCTCTCACTGTTCCTATGTTCCAAAGCTCCCCCATGCTTATTTACGTGGAGCAAGGTATCACTCCCTACAAACCTCGCCACATAACACTCTGTTTTAAGCGTATTATGAATAATTGGTTACAAATGGGGTGGAACAGGGGAAGGGTTCATGGGGCTGAATTTCCCAGGGTGCGCAGAGACATACGAGGCACAATCATCCCAATCTTCAAGACGGTCTTCAAGGCGTCTGGGGCGTCGAGTTGGCGCTGGCAAAGAGGAAGACCAACACCAAAAGGTGCGCAGAGTCCGCCGTGGTGACATGATCGTCGTCCCCGCAGGTACTGTCAAATGGTGCCACAACGACGGCGGTCAAGACCTTGTCCTCGTCTCCTTCTTGGATCTCAACAACGAGGACAACCAACTGGACCTCCGCATCAGAGTATTCCAATTCTCCCCTTCGAACTCAAAAACATTTCAGTACCAAAAAGAGATCTCTGTTCTTATACATGCGTTTTGTACAGGCATCATTCTTGGCCGGTGGAATTCCAAGAGAAGCATTAAGGCAATTTAGAGGATCAGGAGAATCAAGAGGATCAAGATCGTCAGAGGATCTAGTGAACATCTTCTTTGGGTTCGATCAGGAGCTTCTTGCAGAGGCATACAACATTCCATCAGACCTGGCCAGGAAAATCCAAGAACAAAGGAGCAGCGGATTGATCGTGAAGTGCGAGGAAGACATGTCGTTTTTGACACCGGAGGAGGAAGAGGAAGAACCGAGTGCATCCCCTTCTTCCAATGGGCTGGAAGAAACCATCTGCACTGCACGAGTCCAGCACAACATGAACACACAAAAGGAAGCCGATGTGTACTCAAGGGAGTCCGGTAGAATCAACATTTTGAACCGACTCAAGCTCCCCATTCTCAAATACATGGACATGAGTGCTGAGAAAGGCCATCTTTTCCCGGTAAAAAAAAAAAAAAACTAATTCATTTACCTCCTTCCAACCTCCATTCCTAACATTTGGCTTCCCCTGTTGCAGAACGCTCAATACAACCTGCACTGGTCGATCACCGACCACAGATTGGTGTACGTGGTGGAGGGAGAGGCAGAAATTCAGATATCGGATGACTACGGCAACCAAGTGTTCAAGGAGAGGGTTTCGAAAGGAAACATGTTTGTGATCCCCCAATTCTACGCCTCGCTAGCCCAGGCAGGCCCAGAAGGGTTCGAATGGGTCACTTTCAAGACCTCAAAGCAGCCCATGAAAAGCCCAGTCGTTGGCTACACCTCCCTCTTCAGAGCCCTCCCGCAACAAGTCCTGGAACAATCATTCCAAATCACAGCAGGAGAGGCCCAGCAACTGAAGCAGACCAGAAGCAGACACACTTTCCTGTTCCCTCCTAGCAGCAGCAGCAGCAGCCGCCGCCGTAGGTTCCCTTAAAGAAGGAGAAGCTCCCTTTCGCAAGTGGTAGAGAGTAGAGAGATAAAAGAAAACGAATAAGGCCAGACGGTACCACAGCGCAGTAGAGTTTTAAAGTTATGGTTATATGTAATAATAATATATGAATGCAATAAAAAATATGTGGCCGCCGGGCCTTCTTTCCTCATTTTCTCTTCATATGTTTTCCATTTTATTTTCGTTATTAAGCATATGAACTATAGACTTAAATATGATCCATACTAAATGTGTAAATTCAAACAATTAATTAATGAATGCACTATACAAACAAAAGTTGTGTAATTACTAATTAACAACAAACATGTTTAATTAATTGGTTTCATTAAATGTATTTGTTGCAATTAAAGTTTTCCCGAGTAATATTCAATTTATTAGTTATTTATTAACTCAATTAGTGATGGATTAGTACTCAAAGAGTGTACTAAATAAAACCTATCTCTCATTTTATAATTTAATTTTAACCCAAAGTTTTTGAGTCTCATTAGTTACTGAAAAAATTGGCGAAAATTAGCCATGAAAATAAACTGTTTATCTTTATATAAGAACTTCTTAATTATATATATATAATTAAATATAACAATGCTTTTTTTTTAAAAAAAAAAAAGAATAAATAAATTGATACACTTAAAAATTCAAATGTATTTTAAAACAAAACAACAATTGAAAGTTGATAGATTTTTTTTAATATAATTTAGCTTAGATTAATTATGTTATTAAATCAAAACAATAATTTTTTTTGTTTTAAATTGTGATTTTTTTTAAAAAAAAATATATATTGAGATCAGATTATGAAAATTGGAAAAAGAGGAGGAATGAAGTTTAAAATAATTACTTATTTTAAAATTTTGAATCAGGTATTAAATTATTTGAAAGAAAAAAAAAAATTGAATAAATAAAAATGAAATTCTGCTGTGGCATTTCATCAAATATAAAGAAACCAGATTGTCACTGTGAGTGAGATGAGATGAGATGAGAAATTGATTAGGGAAAATAAACAAGAAATGAATGATATGAGAAAACGACAAATATTTTGCAGAGACAGAACATGATAAACGACACAACATAGAGAGTGGCAAGCAGAATAGGTATAAAGGGATCAGCATTTACCATCCAATATTTCAGAACCCGAAAGCCACCTGCAACATGACATTCAATGATGTGTGCAACAATAGGGTTTCCACAGCCATGCAATTTGAAGAATGGCTCAATCTTCTTTACACCTGTCCCTGCTTTCTTCCCTCTATAAACCCCTATTCTCCCCATTTCCCACTTCAAACACAGCCCTTTTCTACATCCAAACACCAACCATGGGAACTCACCGTTTCCTCTCCCTTTCCCTCTGTTTCCTCGTCCTCTTCAATGCCTGCCTAGCAACCGACCAGGACGCCAACTCCCACAGGCGCTTCAGCGAGGGCCAGCGCCGGTACCGCCACTGCCGCCTCGACAGGCTCGATGCCCTCGAACCCTCCAACCGCATCGAGGCCGAAGGCGGCGTCATTGAGATATGGGACCCCAATCACGAGATGTTCGAGTGCGCTGGCGTTGCTATCCAGAGATATATTATTGACCCTAATGGCCTTCTTCTTCCGCAATACACCAATGCCCCACGTCTTATCTACATTGAAAGCGGTACTCATTTCGGTTTTTTGTTAATTAATCAATTAATTAGTTAATTAATTAATTATACCCTGTGATTTCCAACAGGGAGAGGGTTGAAGGGAGTTGTACTTCCGGGCTGCCCTGAAACATACCAAGAATCTCAGCAATCGGCGCAGGAGTTCCGAGACCGCCATCAGAAGATCCGCCACGTACGCGCCGGTGACCTCTTCGCTGTGCCTGCTGGCTCTGCTCATTGGTCCTATAACGATGGTAATGAGAAGCTTATTGCTATTGTTCTTCTGGACGTCAGTAACAACGCCAACCAACTCGACTTCCATCCAAGGGTAAAGGCAACGCATCAAACTCAAATTTTAAAATTAGCATTTAAATGAAATGAGATTTACATGTATTAACTAAGATGCAGACATTCTACTTAGCCGGAAATCCAGAGGAGGAGTTCGAGGAGTCGAGATCGGACAGAGAGCGTGAACAGAGACGAGGACAGAGCACTCGGAAGGGATCCAGCAACAAGAACAACATCTTCTACGCCTACGACGACAGAGTCCTTGCAGAAATTTTCAACATAAACGTGGAGACAGCGAGGAAGCTCCGTGGGGAAGACGACTACAGGCGTAACATCATCAAGGTTGAGGGAGAGTTGGAGGTGATCAAGCCACCAAGATCCCACGGAGGAAGCAGAGGAGATGAGCGAGAATGGGAGGAGGAACAAGAAGAAGAGAGAGAAAGAGAGCGCGAGCACCGCCAACGCCGCCGATGGGCTGATAATGGATTGGAAGAAACCATTTGCTCTTTGAGACTCAAGGAGAACATAGGCGACGCCTCCCGCGCTGATATCTACACCCCTGAAGCTGGCCGTCTCAGTTCCACCAACAGCCACCGCTTCCCCATCCTCCGCTGGCTTCAGCTCAGCGCCGAGCGCGGCGTTCTTTACAGGGTAAGTAAGAATTTAGGCATACAGCATCTGGCTATGCTCTCACATAATTTGGTATATTATTTGTTATTATTGTTATTGCAGAATGCGATGTACGTTCCACACTGGAACATGAACGCACACACCGTAATATTCGTGACAAGAGGGCGAGCGAGAGTACAAGTAGTAGACGACAGAGGCCAAACCGTATACGACGGGGAGCTACAACAACGCCAGCTCCTAGTGGTCCCACAAAACTTCGGCATAGTGAAAAAAGCAAGCGAGGAAGGGTTTGAGTGGGTTTCCTTCAAGACCAACGACCAGGCAATGATCACCCCACTGGCTGGCCGCACCTCCGCCTTGAGAGCATTCCCCGTTCAAGTCCTCGCCAGCGCCTACAGAATCTCCACAGAAGAGGCTCGAAGGCTCAAATTCAACCGGGAAGAGACCACTCTGCTGCCCCCAAGCATGTCATCCGCGCGCAGGGCCAACCCAGTGGAAGCAATGTAAAGGGCTAGGCTTGCTCGACCACTCGGTTTGGTAGGAACTAGGAATGGGCCGGTTTTGGCTTTTGGGCTTTGGTTTTATGGTGTAATAATTTAGGGTTTAAAGCTACCGAATAATGATGATGATGATAATAATAATAATAATAATAATAATAATAATAGTAATAAAGACGAGGCCAAGTTTACCTATGTATATTTATATATATCCAACCGTTTAAAGTGTAGATTACTCAAATTTTTGTGGACCCTACGCTCTGTTTGATTCAAATTTCTAGTTCAAAAAGAAACACAAAACATGAGATTGAAATGAAAAAAATGAAGAATTAGAAAATAGAAGTCAGTCCCACCAATTATATGAGTGCGCTATGAAAGGCTGTGCTATTTGCTGAATAAGATGTACATAGGGACAGTGGGCTTGGCTTTGGATCTGTAGTAAACTGTCTTCTTGTACTTGAAATTTGGATTCTCAATTGTCAGCACGATCCTCCCTGGCTCACTTATGTAGAAACAATTCCTCAAGCTCTCTCCCACTTTCTTCTGATTCTCTAGCTGAATCCGATACGATCCTTCGTCGTCGGGCACGAACTCTTCCTTGTATGCAACGTCCCATCCCACCACCGTCACGTCCCACACCATCGTCACCCCAACCTGGGCTGGGATTTCAATGGTCACAGCCGTGTTTCCTTTAATGTCGACCTGTGATGCTTTATCCATGGGCGAGAAGTCGTCGTCGTCGTCTCTCATAAGCCCGCCGTATTGAATGGGCAAGTGTTCGGGGGCTATAAACCTTGATCATCAAGAGATGGGAATGGGAATGAATTAGTTGGTTGAAGAAAAGAAACACAAAATATATGCATACAGGAATAATTGGCTCACTTGAGAAGGGTCTTTGTGACTTTTGATGGATTGGCAAAGACGAACTTGGCCTTGGTTTTGTGGCTGATGATCTTGGATCGAAGAAGGTGGCGTGCGTAGTACCAAAATGGAGCATTTATGACTATATTTTTATAGACGAGTTCGGGGTAATTGTCGCGTAAGAGCAAGAGAGCTCTCTTGTTAAGCGTACGAAACTCCTTGGTGGCAGGTCCGGACGCGTTCTTCAAATCAGTGATCTGAAGAATGGAATCAACCCCTCCCTTTTCAAATCGAAGCTGTTTAATCCCTTTCTCCATATTCTGAACCATCCATCTCAACAACTCCTCGCATTTCTCCTCTGTTCCAAACGTCCTCTGCCACATCTCTCTGTCCATCAAAACCCCATTTGCATGAAACCACAACGGATGCCCCTCTCGATCTCGACCGTTCAGAAAACCCACCAAATTCTGAAGATCGCCGTCCAATTTCTCCTCAACAATCCCATCCGCCTTGTATTCTCTGCGCCATTTCAAAGTCTTTCTCAGCATCTCAAATGCTTCGTGGACTTTGTAGTGTTTGGCTTTCAAGAACTTCTGCAACAGAATGTCGGTTCCTTGGTGGCCTTTACTCGGCAATAAAGGCACTCCCCATAGCGTTATTTCTTTAAGCTCTTCTCTGGCTTTTTCGGCGTCTTTTATGTCAACACTTCGGTCGGGTTTGCCCATCAGATAATTCCCTGCTATTGCATCCTCCACTCTGTATCGCAGTTCTATCAAAGCCTTCTTCTTTTTCTTCTTTCTCATCTTCTTTTCCATTGCCTCCAAATCTTTCTCCACCATTTCGCCGTCCGATCTTCCCTGCACGTGTGTTTATCAAACATGAATATCAAAATTGAAGGGGAATAAATTTATGAAAAGAATTAATTATGGAGCAGACCAGATCATCCTCTAGAAAGTAAAGATCTTGGTCCAAGTTCATGATGCTCTTCAGATCGGTTTCCACAGAAATGTGGTCGTAGATCTTCTTCCCATTTCTCCCGGCCACCATTATATCTTCTTCTTGGAATTCCAGGATTCCGGCGGCCGGTGAGAGAGTAGCCGGAAAACCGGATGCGGTGTGGCTAGAACAGATCAGAACCAAGGACTGACAAATGCAAATTGAGGGTTCATTGAACGGAAAGAAAAGAAGCTGTCTTGAATCATCTCACGGGTGAGGCTGTAAGTTCTTCAAACCCCCTCAAAGCCATTACTTTTTCTTCCCCCAAATTTAGAACTTTTTTTCTTTTTTTAACATTTATTTCCAATCATGTGTTCCTAACAAAACTCATGAACTGATTTGTATAGATATGGTCTGGCAGTTTCCAAATCCGTGGTTCTTATCAATTCATCCCATTTCAAATATCCCTTTTTACAATTTTTTTTTTTTAAATATATATATTTCTTTTGTTTGATCCCATTCTTGTAATTTTGTATATATATTTTTCTTAATCTAAGGATGAATTTGATAAAGTTCAAAATTTTATAGTAAATTGTTGGGCTTGGCCCAGGTCCATAAAAAAGAAAGGAGATTATTTATTTATTTATTTATTTATTCAAAAAAAAAAAAAAAAATCACAAAGATCCAAAGTTGGGAAATGTTTTGACGTATGGAAGAATCCCTTAGAACACAGAATCGCGAAGGAATCAATTCCATTTGGGTGAGAACCAAAAACATGATGTTTTGTTGGTATAAAATTGACATAATTTTGGAAAGGTATATGTGGCTACTCTCACAGTGTGTTGTGTCAGTTCATCTTTTACTTGTTTCTTTTTGTTTTGTTTGGTTGTTAAGTTGAAACATGTCGTGCGTAGAAGGTAGGCATGTTACCCCATGCATGCCCTTGGAGTTCCCAACAGAGAGGCCCCAAGACTAGGCCTCGGCTCCACTCCTCTCCTTCTTCTTCTCAACGCCCCCATGGCTTTACACTTGATTCAATTAAATTTCCCTTCAACTTCTTTTTGGGGTTACAAAGTAAAAGATAACACATATTTAGAGACCAAAACAAAAGGGGGACAACAATGAGCAGTGCAGCAGTTCTTTCTGGGATTTCTTGTTTATGGCTCAAAACAATGTAACCAAACCCCAAGAAGCTCAACTCTTCTCATTTCCCATCATCCATCTCATCAAATAATAATAATAATAATAATTCATTTTCTCTCTCCCTTCTTAGGCTCTTACACACACTTCAAGATTGCAAATTTAATAATACCAATCAAATCTTATGTCTTAGATTTTTTATTTTTTTTTTCTTTTTGTCCTGACACCCACATCGAAGATAATAAACTCGAGCTCATTTAGTTCATCAATCTCTCTCTCTCTCTCTCTCTCTCTCTCTCCCCCCCCCCCCCCCCCCCCCCCCCCCCCCCACTTCAATATTTAGATCCACACCCCTCATGGAACAACAAAAAAAGAAACCCTAGTTCCTCCCTTCAAGCTACTTCCATATTTCCCATAAACCAAATGGATTCCATCACTGAATTTGAAGGCCTCAACGCCCAACAATTTGGAGGCTCCAGTGTTCCAAATTTAGGTGGTGGGTCGTCGTCCTCTTCTTCTTCTTCTTCTTCTTCTTCTTCTTCTTCAAACAGCCGCTATGAGAATCAAAAACGGCGAGATTGGAACACATTTTGCCAATACCTGAAAAATCACCGACCCCCACTTGCCCTTTCAAGGTGTAGTGGAGCTCATGTTCTTGAATTCCTTCGGTATTTGGACCAATTTGGTAAGACCAAAGTCCACACTCCGATCTGCCCTTTCTACGGCCATCCCAACCCTCCAGCCCCATGTCCCTGCCCTCTACGCCAAGCATGGGGCAGCCTGGATGCTCTTATTGGCCGCCTTCGTGCAGCCTTTGAAGAGAACGGTGGGATGCCCGAAGCTAACCCTTTTGGTGCCCGTGCTATTAGGCTTTATCTTCGAGAGGTTCGTGATGTGCAGTCTAAAGCAAGAGGAATTAGCTATGAGAAGAAGAAACGAAAGCGCCCTCAACAACAAATCCTTCCACCTCCCACAGGAGCTTAAATCCCAAAAACAAAACATAAAAAAAATTCAAACTTTATAATCAAGAAGCCAATTAGAGGGTACCCTTCTTATCTAAATGCCCTTTCCTTCTAATTAATGCTCTTAAATATGCTTTTTTCAATCAATTCTAGGGTTACTTCAAATTTCCCTAAATCTCCTTACGTAAAACAAGGGGGAATTTGATGGTTTGAGACACTTTGTAAGTTTTTAATGTGCAACCCTCTTCATGAATCATGAATTTGTGTGTTTTTTTCTTCTTCTTAAAAGCGAATTTTTAATGGGTCAAATCCATATATGATGATTGTGTATCTGAGTTCTGAGTATAGTTTGAGCAATTGTCTTTTCTTGCTGTGTTCTCTGTGTTGCGTTACAAAAGTTGAAAACAATGTCGGTGAGATCAACCCTGATCTGTTTGGGGGCATGAGTTTGAATCTTGGTGGAATTGGGTTTCAAATTCAAACCCCAGCCTAAACACTTACCATCCCGAGCGTTCAACTAACAAATGGGTTCCACCATTCTTTTCTCAATCTCTTCAAAGATTTTTTTTTAATTATTATGATATTTTTTTCATCATTTTTTTTTTATATAAAAAAAGTAGAGCTATTTATACTATTAACAATAGTTCAACCTATATATAAATCTCTAAATTTAAATTTATTAAAACAACAATATTTAATTTTCAAAATAAGATATGCCCCAAAAAAAAAATAAGAACAAGTATTAATTTTGAACTTAGTTATATTAAAATAACATAAATGAATGTTATTTTATTCTTAAAATAACGTAGACAATGTTAGTTTAGGGTTAGAGGTGAAGAAAAAAAAAAAGAAAAGATTTTAGAAAAATGGTAAGAAATTGGATTTTGTTTGTGGTGGTGTCGTGTCATTTGGTGATGGCAATGGAAAAGACAAGTGGTGAAACTGTAATTTCTTGATTCATTCAGCTACTATATTTAGTAGATTGTGATGTCATGGGTTGAAAAAGCTCACTGTTTTCACTTATTTACTTGTAAAGTTGCATCTCCAAGCTTCCTTCTTTGTCGTGTCAGTGTCTCCCATGTCCAACAACCTCACTGCTTTTCTGAAACTTACAGCATTAAAACTAAAGTAAAGAAGAGGAGTAAAAAAAAAAAAATGGAATTACAAAATGTGTCATGATTAATGCATAAAACATTAGATTTTGAGGATAGTTAAGTTGGTAGGAGACTACTCATTGTGACAAGAAAGGGAGTGATTCAACAGTTCTTCACATATCACATGTGGATTATACACATATCAACAGCAAGCATTAATGAACCAACCAAATCACATGCCATTTTCCACCCTTAACTGAGAATTCATTATGTTTTTCCCTTTTCCGTTCTTTTTAATTTTGAATTACTCGAAAACATTGTGTACTAGTGAGAGAGTTGTAGGTACGATTTGGAGGGAGATCTAACTTCATGATTCTAGTAATTGGTCGAAAGAGGGCGATGGTTGAACCGAAGGAACTCCCTTGGCCCTAGTTGATTTGAATCTAGAATGGTCTTAAATGATTACCATGGAATTTGAAAAGAAAACATTATGAAAAGGAGTGAGTGTAGTTTGTTCAAATTCTATGATTTTGGTCACAAAATTTCAAATCTGTTAGAAAGTAATGGAGAAGGTGGATATGTTTCCACTGAATTATGTGTTCTAAGGATGGATCACAATCAATCTTCCATCAACAACAGTGCCATCTTTTTGGTTAATAGTCACCAATTGATCGGATTAGGGAGCAACTAGGACATCCATTTGGACACACCCTTGATGCAACCCTGAACTATTTGTCGCCACCCGAAAACAACTCTCCCTTACCTCCATTTATGTCGACTTCTATCTCTATTTAAATCTCTAATATTTTGATCAACAAAATATGTATCAACTAATTAAATTATCCATTGATTCACCCATTAATTACTTATCTTATTGGAGGGAGTGACGTTTTCTAATAACAACCTAAGTTGTGAGTCATAAAAACATCCTTAACATTTAGAATGGTGTGAATCAGTGCGATTGTTAAAAGGCGTTTTGAAGGATAATAAGGTACCAACAGGCCTTAACTCTCCCTTGTAGCCTTTTTGTAGGCCTTGTAATCTAACCATCTTTCTTTTTGTGGAAGAGAAGCTGATACCCTTTGGCCCATAATAAAGTCTTTCTACCCTTTACCAATCTGTCAACAATCAACACACCATTTCATTTGTACCTAAACTAGTGAAGAAGTTACTAGTCAGCTTATCTTAAGTTGTAAGTTCAAATCTTACGTTCATAATCGGAAGATTCAAAGCCTTGAGCTCTTGATCGAAGATGTCATCGACAAACGAAAAGGTGTCATGTTTTGAAATTTGGAGGGTTCCAATAAGGAGGCATTAAGAGAAACAGATGAAGTACTGAAGGGTGGCATGAGAGAAAAAAAAAGAGGGTACAACAAATTGACTATCAGTTTTCATCTCTTACTCTGCATTTAACCACCAACTCCATTTGTCTTCCACTGCCACCCATCTGTCGCAATGCCCACAATCAACTTTTACGTAGCAACCTTCCAATAAAATCACACCTCTCAACGTCAAATTATTAAAAAAAAAAATAATAATAAGTAAAATAAGTATGAAATGAATAAATATTAATAAATTTTAACAAGTATGAAAGAAAGAGAGAGGAGGGCAAAATTGTCCAGAAAGGAGGAAAAAAAGAAGGGTTGCTGAATGTAACATCTTGTTGTCTCCAAAACTCAACTCACTGTTCTTTCCCTCTCTCTTTGTGTACAGTTTGGATGAGAGGGAATGGAAGAACAATCCCATCAATCACCAAAAAACTTAGTTGTTCTACCTTTTTTAGAAAACCCCAAACAAAACCAATATCCTTTCAACTACACAAATCCAACCAAATCCACAAACAACACACCCTTCTTCACATCTTCTTCCCAATCTCATAAAAAATCCACCTTTTAATTTACCCTCCTCACCTTCTTCCTTGCAATCCCCATATCACTGCCCTATTATAACAACAACAACAACGACAACGCCCTGATTTTGTCTCTTCAAAAATCAGCTGCAAGCAACCGTCTTTAACAAACAAAACCAAACAAGAAAAGGAAAGGAAATTAGGATGGACTTCTCCGGGAGTAGCAGCAATAGCATCATCATCAACAACAACAACAACAACGCCATGAACCACCAACACTCCGCAACAGCCTCCTCTTCCAGCAGCAGATATGAGAATCAAAAGCGCCGTGACTGGAAAACTTTCGGTCAATACCTCAACAATCATCGCCCACCGCTCGCCCTCTCACGATGTAGCGGCGCTCATGTCCTCGAATTCCTCAGGTACTAAATTACTTAAAATAAAAAAATAAAAAATGAACTGAATTGCTTCAAAGTTACAAGCTTTGTGAGTGAGCGCAGGTACCTAGATCAATTTGGAAAGACGAAAGTGCACACACCCATCTGCCCTTTCTACGGCCTTCCGAACCCTCCCGCACCCTGTCCATGCCCTCTTCGGCAGGCGTGGGGGAGCCTCGACGCTTTGGTGGGACGCCTTCGAGCCGCTTTTGAAGAGAATGGAGGGAAGCCTGAAGCCAATCCATTTGGGGCTAGAGCTGTGAGGCTGTATCTTCGTGAGGTTCGTGATTTGCAGTCAAAGGCCAGAGGGATCAGCTACGACAAGAAAAGAAAGCGCCCACCATCTCAACACCCCTTGCCTCCTCCTCACACTGCACCTTCATGAGATCAAATCCATATCACAAAAGGACCAAAATTTCCCCAATTGGGTATTGCTCTAAACCTCTTCCAAAATCATGCCTTTTATTTTATCTCTTTTTTTTTTCATTGCTAAATCAAATAAGTTGCGGATTTTCACTCTCTCTTCTTCGGCTAGGGTTTGGAAATTTTGAACCTTTTTTTTTTTTTTTTTTTTTTTTTTTTTTTTTTTAAATAAAATTTTCTGAAAAAGTTTGTAAGTCTGTGTAAAGGTGTAGATCTCTGCTTTTGATGCAAATACTAGCAGTGTTACTATTTGTACACTTGTGTTCATCCTTTCAAAATCTGTACTCTCCAGTTGTTCATGTATGCTTAAACACTATCACTTCCATTTTCTAATTTCTAACCTTAATTATCAACATTATGTCGTGTTATTTCTTTGCCCTGCACGTTAAAAGGGTTACGGAAATCTCAATAATCTTGTTCAAATCTTGTTGTGAGATTCCAAGTTCTTATTTTTATGAATCCCCTTTCATAAAATTCTTGTGTTTAGTTGAGGGATGCCACAAAGAACCCCTTTTTTTTTTTTAGGCTCTGCTGGGTTTACATTAATACTGAGTTTTAATGTCATCAAGAATTTTATTGTCTCTCTGTCATTAGTGTCTGTGGTGTGAAACAGCTTAAGAAAAAGGGATTAAAATAGAGAAATTACGATGTGGTAGGAGGCCAATTCTTGGCATTGTTTGTTACATTTAACGAAGACAACTTTTGCAGTTGGTTTCTGATGATTAGACAGAACACAAAAACAAAATTAAGTATTGCTTCATGTTGTTGTCCGATGAGTTTTAACAATCCTCGTATTTTCAGGTTATTTTGTTGTGTCCACTCGAATTACCTCAATACATGTTTTCCGTTCTAATTAATTTATGTTGTGGAGTAAAAAATTGATATTTTCCATATTTCTCTATCTAATATTGTTTTGAAATATGCAACAACTGACTGACTTGTTGTAAATCAACAATCGACTGAAACCAAAAACCCGATGCCGGAGGGAAAATATTGAAAATCGGAGTTGAACGAGCCAGGGACTGAAGATACAAATTGGAGTTGAAGGATCAATGAGTGTCGAAATTGAGAGGAGGATTTGAATGAACGGTAGAGCCGAAAAAAGTGAGAACGGCTAGAAAAATGATCGTTGAGTGCATTGAGTCGCGTAATTCTTAGCCATTGCGTTAGAGTTGCACGGTTTCATTGTTGAGTTGAAGAACGTATCAAACTTCACCAGTTGACTTCTTTTCTTTAATGTTGTCATTCGTCGTTAACTCTTGACATGTTGAATTCAAAAACATAAACATATACGACGCCATAAAAAAGAATCGAGTACAAGTTGAGAATAGGAGGAGAGTTTGGAGTATTTTACTTTAAGAAAAACACTCGATTCTTAAAAACACACGATTCACCACCGAAACAAAAAGGGAGAAGGAAAGAAAGAATATATGAGTATTGGTAGATGCTCCTAATGTTTTTAAAAAAGAAAAAATGAGGTGAAGACGTCAAGATTTGGCAAGCAAAGAGGGGCAGCCATTGGACACACCAATTTTCGCAAGTGCAGTGAGTGGGTCAATATTAAAAGCTTATGTGCCATTGCATGCCCTCCTACTCATCCCATCCCTAACCTACACTCCCAATTAAAACCTCAAAACCTTTAGCCTTTCCCACAAAATACATTATTTTCTCCAAAGCCTTCTTTAAATTAATATAAAAAAAATAATTCATTTTCCATATTTATAAACAGCTAGCTCCACATATTGGACCCGTAAAGACGTTGACATGACAACGGTCTCGTACGGAGCGGTCCCAGATTAGGACCTCATCGGTCCGCGGGTAATGACCGCATTGTCACTGTAGCCGACACCCCTCACAGCTCCGCACGTGGCCTGCCCTTTCCGCTATTCACAGGCGGCTCCACGATCTTTCTTTCTTTTATTTTATTTTAATTTATTTCATTTAAAGCGACATGTAAATCTTAAACCAAACTTTGCTCCTAAATCCTTCCAATCCACCGTAGGATACATTATTTTGTACTGTACTAGGTTTGATGTCTTCCACTGATTCCACGTCGATTGCGTCTTTATTATGGTAATGGTGCACACTTTTGGGCCTTCAACTCGGCCCAAATTGCATTGTTTCTTATGGGCTTCTTTGCTTAATCTCTGTTTCGCTTGGGCTTACCTTCACCAATTTCAATCTTTTATAAATATATAAAATTTTAAATTTTGTGTGAACCTTTAAAAAATAAAAAATAATAATAAATAAAAAATCAGTTTTAGTACAAAATTTGTAATTTAATCTTTTAGAAATTGGTATATTTTTATTTTACATCAAAATTAATAATTCTTTTCTTTTAACTCTTTATGTGATGAGAGACTAACTATCGACATTTGAAATGATAATTAATGTTTTATTTATCAAACTTTGCTTAAATTAACTTACAATTTAGAAATATAATGGAGCAATAACGAGTCAAGATGCTCATGACATTGTATTCTTTTTTAACAATGGTAAGGTTGGGAGCCTTTAATCTCTTCATCAAGAATATATTATTTAATCAATAAAATTATGTTCACCAATTTGAGCATAGCTCAGCTGGTTAGTGTATATATTATCAACCAAGACGTTTGAGGTTCAAATCTCATGTATCTCATACGATATAATAATCAGTTGAGTTATGCTTAAATTGATATTTTTATTTTATGTTTGCGAATATTTAAAATATTATTATTTTCATTAAATACATAATACATTTTCTTTTGGAACATCACAAACAAGCTTAATGAACAAGCTTAATGAAGTAATCACATATTTGTTATTGATGTTACAAAATATATGAAACCAGGGGAACATTAGATTCTTGATTTCAAGAGGGCATAAATCCACCGACAGAGGTGAGCTGTAATTGTAAAGCAACGGAGATTGGTGTCGTTGTCTTCTCCATTTTACTAGAATGTGAAGCCAAAACCAGAGATGAAATAAAATCCGTTTTTGTTTCTTGTCTGTCTCTCTTTGAATTCTGAATTCAGTTCGCTAATGGGGTCTCTTCCTCCGGCTGAGGATATTTCCCTTTCCTTATGCCAATGGCCCCCAAAATCCCCAAATCCAAATCCAGATCTAAGCCCTATCGACGAATCTACACTCCTCGATCTCTTCAAATCCCAACAAAATCACCTCAATTTCTTCTTCCACAATCTCGATCTCTCTCAGACTCTGAAATTCACCGTTACCCTTCTCAACGCCCCCGGAACCATCTTCTTCTCCGGCGTCGGCAAGTCCGGTTTCGTCGCTCGTAAGATCTCACAAACCCTAGTTTCACTCGGAATCCGATCCGCTTTTCTTTCCCCTCTCGACGCCCTTCATGGGGATATCGGCATCTTGAATTCCGGCGATGTTCTTGTGCTCTTTAGCAAGTCTGGCAACACCGAAGAGCTTCTTCGCCTGGTTCCTTGCGCTAGGGCGAAAGGTGCGTACCTCATCGCCGTCACCTCTGTTGAAGCCAATGTGCTTGCTGGGGTTTGTGATATGAATGTGCATTTGCCTCTCGAGCGTGAATTATGCCCTTTTGATCTGGCCCCGGTCACCTCCACTGCGATTCAGATGGTTTTTGGTGATACTGTGGCGATTGCGCTTATGGGTGCGCGCAATTTGACCAAAGAGGAATATGCCACTAATCACCCCGCTGGGAGGATCGGCAAAAGCCTCATTTTCAAGGCACTTCTCCTTTTTCTTCACTCAATTGATCTTCAGCTGGTTTCGATTTGTCTACCTACCTCTGTTTTTGAACTCCCCACTTAATTTTATCACCAATTTTCAGTATCTTAATGCAACAATAAGTTGGATGTTGTTTTGGTTGCAGGTAAAAGATGTGATGAAGAAACAGAGTGAGCTTCCTGTGTGCAAAGAAGGAGATCTAATAATGGATCAATTGGTGGAGCTTACGAGCAAAGGATGCGGCTGCCTACTTGTCATAGATGAGGAATATCACCTGATTGGGACATTTACCGACGGTGATTTGAGGCGCACTCTCAAAGCTAGTGGTGAAGGCATCTTCAAGCTCACTGTGGGCCAAATGTGCAACAGGTACGAATCTCTAATACTCACTCATTTTAGTTGCTATCATGAGATACAAGATCTTGCTATTTGCCAAACTTGTACTGTCTGGATTCAAACTTTAACAACTGATGCAGAGGATGCCATTCTTTATGTTGATACCCAATAGTTTAGAGATTGATTTTGATGGTAAACCACATGACAGGAAACCGAGAACAATTGATCCCGAGGCGATGGCGGTCGATGCCATGAAAAAGATGGAAGCTCCCCCATCTCCTGTTCAATTTCTGCCTGTTATCAATCTTCAAAATATGTTGATTGGCATTGTCACATTACATGGCCTAGTTTCTTCAGGACTGTGATTGACATATGCCACATTTCTTTATTGTTCAATTCTTTGTATTACTGTTGAACATTGATATTGCAATCAAAGAGTATAAGAAAACTTGATATTATGTAGCCCGAGTCCTCTTATATTCTTAAGCCTTGGTAGAGCCTGGTGCCACGTGTCCCGTGCCAATAAACTGTGTGCACGACTCGGGTAGGAAGGGCTTCAGACGTGTATTCTTTTTAACTTAATCTTTGAGCTGGTTGAGTGTGTTTCTTTTACGACCTAAATTCCCATTTGTCCTTTGTCAAAAACTACTACCGAATGTAGTAAAAGGAAAAGGTATAAGCATTGGTTCGACATTCTCGCTTCATCATCCAATGCTTTGGGGATCATAGTTGTTCTTCGTAAGCACAAATACTGAATGTCCCGACTCTATATTGTGGTATCAAAAATCACGAGTTTATTACATCCACAGTAATGCAGCTAACTAAATTTCTTTATTACAAGTTTAACTAATTTTGTGTACAACAAGAACAAAGATTTAAAGGAAAAAATGAAATCCAAGTGTGTCCCTAAGCACACAACAGTGCCCCAAACACTCTCCTAAATCCAAACACCAAACCATATACAAACTATATATGAACAAACAACCCATTGAGATGTGCAGTAGCAGATAGATATGAGTTCAGAGGAAAACCAGGCTGCTTTCGACGTCGAAGGCCATTTGATCCAAGTTCGAAATGGCGCCATCTTGAAACGTATGTTCTTCCAAATCCATGTCCCACAAAACCCCATAATCAGAGTCATTTTTGGGGCAGAAAAGTTGATCAGCTTTGGGATTATTATTATTGGCATCTTTTTCTTGAGGAAGTTGAAGGAGATGGAGAAAAGAACAGCTGCCAATGTAGCCATGACTCTGATGGGGAGCCATTGAGGATAATGAAGCGATATCGACATTGTAGCCACAAGGCATGGCGATCGGACTCGGGTCGCTTGGAGGGGGAGATGGAGCTCGGATGACAGTGGGAACGCGCTCGAAATCTTCAAATGTAAAATGTTGGTTGAGTTTGATGCTGTGCTCGTCTTGCTTGCCCTTTTGAAACACTCTACATAAAACCCAGTCCTCCTGCACCCACCATATAAACTTGGTTCATTTTCATGTCAATTAAAGCATAGAGATAATTCCAAATTAGTTCCATTTTTTGTTGTGTGATTACTATAAGTATCTTTCATAATTATTTTGATTATGAATTTCTCTTTTACTAAACAAACAAAACTCATTCATTAATAGCATTCTCTAATTCTAAATAAAAACAAAATATAGATATAAACATCTGTTTATTATCTGTTAATGCAATTTTAGAAAAGATTTGTAAACCAAAGAGAAAGCCACCAACTTTTGAATGTGTGCATGTGCTCACACCATCAGATTTGTCTAAATCGTCTAAGAAATAGAGAATCAAAGATGAAAAATTCAACCTTTGGGGGCAGATGTGGGGCCTCAAATCGAAATTCATGCATAATCCATCCAGTTTTAATCCCATTTGGAGCTCTGTTCCTATAAAACACCAAAGTCTTTCTCATCCCTACGATCTCCCTCGTTGAAGGATCCACCACCGTTCGATCTTTTCCAGTAGCTTTCCAATACCCACATGTCGTCGCGCGATTCGTCCGAAATCCCGTTGCGTATTTTCGATCTCGAAAGCTGAAGAAGTACCACTCGTTGCTATTCAGCTTCGCCACCTCTGCAATATAATAAAAAAGAATGATTAGTTTATATTAATCTTTCATTTTCATTACACTAATTATGAACAGTTTATGGAAGAGATAGGAAGGGGAAGGGAAAATGACCCCTTTGATTATATATTATTCATTGCTGGATTATTGGGTGTTAATTAATCAATGTCTCAAACTTAAAGAAAGGTTTGAAGATATTTTTGTTATGATTAGTTATGTAATTATTTATATTAGTTGGTGATTATAAACAACAAAATAAGATCATTTGGATTAGAGAGGGAAATGTATGAAACAAAAAACATGAAATTTGATGAAAGAAAGATTTGATATATATATTATGTTCCAAACGAAGAAATTAAAAGGAAGCAAAATGGAGACAAAGAAGATAAAGAAATGAAATGATTGGGGTTTTGGAGAATATTTGCAAGTTGGAGAGTAACAATTAATGAAGCTTGTTCTACAAGCACAAGCTAGCTCAAGCATCCATCTATGGGAAAAAGGATGCTATGACTCATCACCTTGACTTATCGGACCAAATTTCTCGATATTGATCTCGAAAATATTCAAACCCGCTTTCATATAGCTCAATGGTTAAAATAATTCTACGTCGAAACATGGAAATTTCTTCACTCATTCTTAATAGTAAACGCTAAAGTCAAGATTTTCACATGAATGTAGGTGTGTACGAGTGAGGAGACGACGAATGACATATTATTTGAATATTTAATGTAAAAAATAAAAGAGAGCACTGTCAAATCCTCGTACCTTAGGGACCAAACAAATAATTAAGGAAATTTCATGAAATTAATGTTGTTTTATCACAAAATAAAAGACATTAGAACATAGCACCAAACACAGATTTCTGTAACATAAACCACTTCATAAGACAGAAGTCTCATGTTTTCTGTTTCAAGTTTACACAAAAATTTAACCAAAAATTTAACCAAAAAAAAAAAAAAAAAAACTTTATAAGTACAGCTCTCACCAACCATGCAAAAAAGTTCAGCTTTTAAAAATAAACAAAAACATATCTAGATTGATTAAGGTATATGCCAAGAATTTAGGGAATCCATTATAGATCATTAGCATGCTAATGAAACCCAAAAGTAATTAATTAATTAAACATAAACCTCCCAAATCAGCTCTTTTTGCATGAATTTTGGAGGCAATGTTTTAGGACATCATTGGAAGAACAGTCACAGTGTCCTTAACCAAAGAGATATGTCCTAATTATGAAGAACATAATGAAATGAAGTTAAAAAGAATGGTACCAGGAAGCTGCCATGGCTCACAAGTATGCAAGTCAATCTCCACAAGTGTGCCCTTAACCACTTGCTCGTTCATAATCTTCTTGTAAAGATAATGGCACACCAACTCTTCATCACTCGGATAAAATCTAAACCCTGGGGGAAGTGAAGCTCCAATATCTTTAAGCCCCATTACTGTAATTTACGAACTCTTCAAGGGCTGGATGCAAATTCTGGGAATCCAATTCAACACAGAATCCAAGAACTTTTTAAAAGGGGAATTTAAGAGAAAGAAGGGTTCAAAGAAATTGGTATGCAATAAGAAATAAGGATGTGGTTGGGTTGGTGTTCATATATATAGTTGGGGTAGGGATGACTATGCCATTATTTTGCCTATTAAGTTGCTATGAGCTTTTGCATAGGGAGTTAGTTATAATGGTAAAGTTTTGGAGCAAATTCACAAGCTACAACAAATCTTTACAAAACTAATTCACACTTACAAAATATGTACAAAAGGTCAAAACAGTTTTACAAGGAAACCATCCAAAATCACCCTTTTTTTCTATTTTCAACTATTAAAATGGGGATTGCAGTTAAAATTTTGTATTACAACCCTAATTTAAAATTAGGTTTCTTGAATACCACGTAATACAATTAAAGTTAAAAAGGTTAAAGTTTGAATTTTTATTTCTATATATTAGGTTTTCGTTTTCTTTCTCCGGGGAAGATTCAAGCATTTGACTTTTTTTTTTTTGTTTTATCCATAATATATGTCTTAATCAATTAAGATATATGCTTCGGTTGACCCCTTTTAGATATTCCTAAACCCAAAATAAAATAACTTAATAACCTCTAAACCCCAAGGGAGAAGTTTCCACCGTTTGTAATGGGCTAAAGATCAGGTGGTGTGTCAACGATGGGCTTGAGCTGTTACAAATGGTATTAGAGTTAAAAGATCAGGTAGTGCCAGCGAGGACACTGGACCTAAAGGGGTAGATTGTGCGATCCCACTTCGACATTGCTTATAGAGGTGTGGAATGTTGTCCTTAGCAAACGTGTTTTCTAAACAACAAACCAAAATTATAGACAGCGAAGTTGGATAAGAAAAGAGGTGTTTTATAAGATGGAAAAGTATTTGAAAGAATTAAGTAATGGGTAGAGGGCTCTATCATCCATTCAATTATATTAATCAGCCACAAAACTGATATGATTGTATAAATGTGTGGGATTATGGACCATACAAAAATGGGGCCTAGGCTAATGATCATAAGAGAATTATATTATATGATGAACAACTCCATTCTTCAAGAGTTTTGCACATCAATAAGGGAATGCCAATAATTTTTTAAATGTGGACAAAAGTATGCACATCACAAAATTGTACAAAAATTTAAAAAATAGCTGTATGTAATGCATAATAATTGGTAGATAATGATGATTTGACAACGGTCAATAAAAAATCATCATTTTTGTAATCATCCCCCAAAAATTAATACATTAATCCAAATAATATTTAAATTCGTGGGTCGAGTCGAGTCAATTTAACGAATGTAAATGGAGATTTCAATAAACTAAACTATACCCGAGTTGTCATTTTTTCTAATTCAACGTGTGGGATTAAAAGATTTAGATCTTTGGGTCCTTGATCGATGATACATTTTTTAACGGGTTAAGCTATAACGTAAATGATCGTGACAAAATGTACCCTAAGGAACAAGTAAAGCGGGAGGAGATGACGTACGAAAGTTTTATTATAATGATTTAATGAATTGTAGGGTTAGGGTTTGTTTTGGAAAGAGGAAATTTTGTTTGGTTAATATAAATGAAAGATTTATATGATATGTTGGAGAATGAGTAACGGCTTCATATTCTCCCATATTTCCATCCAATAATTAATTCCTCCAAAATACTCCTAAAATTACTCAATTTTTTTAATTAAAAAAAAAAAAAAAGAACTATTGATGACATGTCTCTTGATTGATACATGCATGCCAATCACCTTAATTGATGGGGTTTTTAGGTTTAACATGCTAATCTCTATTAATTAATTAATTAATCATTTAGACTCATGTTGGTAAGCCCAACTCTTGGGTTTTTGGATCTTGCAATAGTGATGGTGAGACTTGATTAATCAAACACACTAATCTCCTATTATTATGTTAATCTACTGATCATTTTAATTTTTCTTTTCTATTTTTAAATAAAAATCTATGTTTATAATCTTTATAACCTTCATTACTTTTCTTACCAAATAATTTTTTTTTTTTTTTTTTATAAAAAAAGAAAGATTATTGGACCATTATCAATATTTAAGAATATTCTTTTAATAGTAATTATCAATCATTTAATTTAATATTACAATACTTATTGAACTCGAACAACTTAAATATGCAATAATCAACTTTTTTAAAAAAATAGGGTCGGACTAGTACAAATCTAAGTATTTAGATTAAGGAATGAATTTATTAACTTCGTCGTTGTAATTCAATTAGTGGGATACTATAAGTTAACGCGAGAAGAAATAATTCATTATATGAGGAAGAAAAATTATATTAAATGATGTCGGGCAAGATATGACAAGAAAATTCCTTGAGCGTGGAAATTTTAGAAATATTGAGTTAAAAAGGGAAACGTAAATTTTAGAAACTCTTTTGATTAGACGATTTAAGATTTAGAGCCGAAATAACTTTTATACATGTTACGAGGCTAAAAAAATATATGAGAATCCATATAGAAGAGTGAGAGACTATATAGCTAGAAATTTTTTAATGTAGATGAGGAATTGCCATTCATGTGCAAGCGATACCAATTTTCCACGACTTTACCATAAAGTTAGCAACTTTTTGTGTATTTTAAAACTCTTTATCGAAAAGCTAAGTTTCACTTTTGAAAAAAATGTTCCATATCCCACGAAATATTACATAAAATCCTTCCCTTCCCAACCCCTAATTACTCTATCGAAAACCCTAATTTTTTTATGATAAAAAACCCTAATTCACTTAGATTTCAGCTCTAAAAATTTAAACTCGAATCTGGATTATATTTTAAACCCTTTGAAACCCTTTTGATCTATTATGGTTTTGAGTTTGTTTTTATCCAACAAATTCACCCTTCTAAAGAATTGGCTTCAACTACAAGATTTAATGATATTGGAATCACATTGTTTTCAAACAAAAGCAAACGTATGCAATTCAACTATATAACACAATAAATGAGGAATAATTCACCATCTCAAAAAAGGGTTTTTCTTATCTTTTCTTTTCTTTTGGGTACGGTCGCTTAGAAATTGAAAACGATTTGGAATATGTTGGGGTCCCTCATCCTCTTCACATATATCAATTTAGGAGTCATTTTCAAAGTTAATCAAGTTCAGATAATACCAATTCAAAAGATTCGGTGAGTAGCTTGCAGACATGGGAAATTGTTTTCTACAAGTAAAGTTATCACAAAATATGAATTTTTTTTTTTTTTTTTTTTTTTTTAAATTTATTTCCAAGCTTCCTTCGCCACCTAGCTACCCTTTTGTTTTCCAAACCACACACAACTTGTAATAAACACATGCCTTAATCTTCGCAAACCCTTTTGTTTATCCACCAACATAGCTCCGGAAAAACCATGGGGAAACACACACACAAAAAACATAGATCATCTTTTTCTCCAAATTTCTTCCCAGATCTGTCGTGAACATGACATAATAACTGTTCTTTTAAAGTTTGAATGAGATAGATCGGTTTGTTCGGTTGATTCTTTATTTTGTAATCTTTTATTTTAATGGCGATTTAATTAATATTGTATCAACTTTTATGTTTCAATTCTATATTAATATTTTTCCATTGTATGCTCATGCATCCACCAAAGTAACTAGATGGTAAACTTATATGATATCGAAAATTTAGAATAAAGAGTTGGTGGACATACAATGAAAGCCAAAAATGTTTTTGTCAACTTACTACGTGTCTTTAGCTTGCCCGATCCAAATGGCAAGCTTAGTGCCGATAAAACCACTCCACTTAAATGGTGTGTGAAAGTTCTCTATTTATAATCAAATAAATTACAAGTATATAGAAATAGTAATATATGGAAAGATACGTATGGTAAGAAATATTTGTCAGTAAACTATAATTTAATATTAAATATCGTTAACCGAAGAAGAGGAGAGATTATTGAGGGAGGCGAATTATTGGGGGTTCACATCAAAAGATGTTGGCCAAAGGCTGCAGAGTTTTGTTTATTTTTCTAAGTACGTGAAGTTGATTGCTCCATATCAATAATTAATATCCAAGCAACCCTAATCTTCACCAAACTTTAGAGGCTGGTGTCTGAATCTTTGGACCCTTCTTTCCTCTTCATTTAATTCACCATTCTTCCTGCCCTTAATTTGAAAGTTATATTTTACCTTTTAACTTGTACCATTTAACTCCATTTTTCTATTTAATCATTCCATTTCAAAATGTACGGTTAAAGTTTCAATACTAGAGCCTCGAGAGGTCAGTGGTCGGTAGGGGAATGAGAAAGAGAAATCGCGAGAGAGAAGGGAGACAACGGTGGTGTCATCCAACATGTCGTGTTCTTACTCTAAAACAAATTTTTTCGTTGATGTCACGTGAAAGTTAAGTGTATGTTCTTGTCTGAATTTTGACAACAACAGTGTCCCATTTCGCCAAACATTCTTAAACAATGAAAATCAACCATAATTATGTGTAATGAAGCAGTATACGACTCGTATTGTTGAAGTTGACAACGACCAAGTTTAAATAGATAAGAGATAGTTTGGTTCGAGCATCAAGAACTTATGGACAAATTCCAATAATCATATACTCGGACATATCTTTTTTTTTTAGTTTAGCAACCAAATGGGATGGTGTTGCACATTTTTTTATGTAATTATTGAAAAAGAACAAAATTTTGGCTATCAATCATGCTCTTTTCTCTATCAATCAACACTTAGTTTTAGAAATGGCTAACTTATTCGAAGAGATTCAAATTTCTAGTCTTTCTATCGAGATTGTAAAATTATTTGTATTCGTTTTCTAAAAAATTGTAATAGAACATTATAAAACTAAAAATTCAATAGAATATTAGGTAGAAAATTAAGATAGCAATAACCTAAAATGATATAATGGTGTGATTGAGACGTTTATCTGAATTAAATTTGAAAAACAATGTAATAATAGTCCACCACGAAAACAAGAGAAATGAAAAGAAAGGAAACGACGATTCATTAATGCCTTACCCCACATATTAATATAATTAAAATGTTTAAAAATGAGTTAACCAAAAAAAGAAGCTATGAGATTCTTAGAGTTAAAAAAAAGATGGTATGGGGAAGCTGATGCTTCGCTTAGGTTACATAGAAAAGGACTTTTCAGTTGGAATTATATTCCTTACGCAATTAATCATTTTCAGCAACACTTTAATGGATTCCTATTTCCTATTGCCTTTTTTTTTTTTTTTTTTTTAATAATTTTCTTTTTTAAAATCTTTTTAATATTTTCACCCCTCACCTCAAATCACCACCTTTTAATTTGTTTTTCTCTCCCTCTAATTTCAATTTTGTAATTATGAGCTTAAAAAGTGTCTAATCCAACATTTTTGAATTTTCAATCTCTTATTTAATAATGTGAACTTGGTTAAATTCTGTGAATTTAATGCTTATGTGGCATATTGATTGGTTGTGGTGTGTTGAATGAAAATTTCTACTTGAGATAGAGTCGAAAGGATATTGGAATGTGTTTTACGATAATATTTTTCGATTAAGTTTGGGACAAGCAAACCAATGAAGAGCGTTACTTATGATCGTATAAAAAAAATCACGAATTTCATAGAAATTTTTTTTTTAATTATTTGAAGAAATTTGAGTGTAAAAGATGAGTGATGATGAGTTGAGTTTGTAGTAATTAATTTGAACCAAATTTGAGAGGGGAAAGTTCCTTAAGAGGGAGGGTTTCGTTGATTTTGTATTAAATTAAAAAAAAAAATGAAGAAGAAGAATAGAAAGATATTGAAGCAACACGACTAATCCACGTATGAAAAATTATTTCATAATCAAGCACGGGCATCACCAAATAATCTACACGTATATATGTCAAATGAATGTCAAACACATTCCCTATAAGGCCAATAATCCATTTTAATACTCCAATTATTATTCGGTGTTATGCATAATTTTGCTATTAAATATTGGATTCATATCAACTTACATAATCAATAAAGGGATAGGCTCAAATTTGACACCTATGCCCAAACAGACCAAGCTTCAAATTTTTTATTATTTGTGTCTATTTTTTTTTTTTTTTTCCTATTTATTTGAGAAATGGAGAGATTATTAAGATACAGAACTTCTGTGAGTAAATGTTCATGGATCATCACCATCACCATAGATGTGAAGCTAAAATAACATCAAATAAAAAATTTCTATTAATGGCCCCATTCATCATCACTTTGTGTCAAATTTATTTTTTCATTCATAATCACTTTGTGTCAAATTTATTTTTGTCAAATTTAATTTTGAATTGTAATAATAATAACAAGAAATTGTGTTAAATTACTTGACCAAAAACTCTCCCTGATTTAGACTCACGTATATCAAATCATATCTTTTGGAGATTAAAGAAATTGATCATGTTAGAATGGCTTTTGTGATTTAAGAAAAGGGCTATTGGTCTTTGTCTTCTTCATTGGGTGCCATGTTCTTCCTCCTGCTTTTCTAAAAACAATGTCTATAAACAAAGATAATCTTACCACCAATCCTTTCAAAAAGATTCATTTCGCATTTTATTTCTTCTTTTTCTACATTTCCTTTTTCATGTTTCCATGGAACGCAACCGACAACGTCATTTCTGTGAAAGACGCTTTTAATTCGACAATAATTCGACAAACGCGGTTTATTACACATGAAAATGTGCCTTTATTCTACAACTTTGGCCCGCTTTGTGTTTAGATTAAAAGGTTCCATCTTTAATTAAACTAATGTGATATATCTTTCTCACTTAAGTTAACTATTAAACAAGTCCTATGAAAGACAAAATTATGTGAGACGTCAAACCCCATTCAAAATACTTGATGATGATGATATATCTGTTTCAGTTCATTATTTCTTGGGTGGGGCTGAAGAGTTTGCATACCAAACCACTTGGCTACACTTGAGCAAAATTATATGGCCACTTGGGCCCAAACTCTCAGGTCCTAACCCATTTTCAAGGTTCAAATTCTAATATCCTGAAATAAAAGGCATATTCACTGGCCAAGAGAAGCACATAACCCTGTTAATCTAATTGTAGTTCAGCCAACCACTGGATCACAAAATGAACCTTGCGTACCTTCTTAGCTGTGCACAAGATGAATTCCCAAGATGTAATCGTCCAATTTCAGGTGCATATGTCTGACAGCAAACCAGGACAGAGAGGGAACTTGAACTTCAAAACCAACCGAAGGAATTGGGGACTCCCACCTTATGGCTTAGGCTCAATTGATTGTTAGCAAATCAGGTTAAATACACATACAAGGACAACTTTAGAAAGGCTCAGCTGACATTGGTGCTTGACAACTGCAATGTTGTACAAAAGTGGGGAAAAAAGTATGAAAGAAAGGTCCATCATCTTGCATTAGCCAGTTCTTCAAAGTAGATAAGTTTGCTTTCGGTAAAATAAAGTTCGATGCCAATATAAAGCCAAGCTTAAAGAAAGGTTCAACATTGGTTTGTGCTTTACAGCTCGATTACAAGCCACAGATCAAACTTTCATCAAGTCACGATCTACTATTTGGGGGGGTGACTAAACAGAAGAATCAACTGATTTGATAACGCACTCGGCTTAGTACTTTGGAGGTGGATGCTGCGTGGGTAGCAAGCCAAATCGCTTCTTAAGAAGAACTCTCTGCCTCGAGTATTTGTCATCAGGGGAGAAACGGGCTGCAGTCAGAAAATGTACAACAGGTAATCAGGTTTGAAGCTGCTAAAATCAAGAAACCATTGAGAGGGGGGGAGGGGGGGGGCAGGCGTGCAGATAAATCTGAACTAAGCCAATCACACAATATAGAGAATAAATTAAGTTATCTCTAATGCCATCCGCACGGTGTAAATTACGTTATCAACAGGGCAAATCTATTCTCAAGAATGTATAATTGCAATCTTCACAACTACAACTCAAATAAACCACAAGACAAAGATAAGAAGATATTACAAGCATGCCCTTTCTCCCTACCAAAATCATTGATATTAACGAGATGGAACAATACTAGGAAGATAATGCACAAGAGTACCTGGATGAGCAGATTGTGTGACCAAACCTAGAGGCGATTCTTTCTGTACAATAGAGGAAAATGAAAAGTAAATAATTTAGCATACATCACATATTAAAGTATAAAGAGAGCAAGGAAATTAACAATGGGTACAAGGTACTTGAAGCATACGCAGGGGTTGACTCATTTGTATATTATTGAAAAAAAATGGTTTTCATTTTAAAATGTACAATTCTACCAAAGATGAAAAATAAATTAAAAAAATAATAATAATAATAACTATCAACTCTAAAAACTCAGCACAGGCCCATTAGAATTTAGTTGGTGCTGAATAAAATCCAGACCCTAAACAATAAATATGTAATGTCCCACGTTGGTTGGAGAGGAGAACAAATCACTCTTTATAAAAGTGTGGAAACCTTCCCCTAGTAGACGCGTTTTAAAGCCTTGAGGGGAAGCCCAAAAGGGAAAGCCCAAAGAGGACAATATCTGCTAGCAGTGGATTTGGGTCGTTACAAATGGTATCAAAGCCAGTCACCGGATGATGTGCTAGCCTTCTCGCTGTTCCCCGAAGGAGGGTAGACACGAGGCGGTGTGCCAATAAGGACGCTGGACCCCAAAGGGGGTGGATTTGGGGGTGGTCCCACATCGATTGAATAAAGGAACGAGTGCCAGCGAGGACGCTGGGTCCCGAAGGGGGGTGGATTCTGATGTCCCACATTGGTTGGGGAGGAGAACAAATCAACCTTTATAAGGGTGTGGAAACCTTCCCCTAGTACACGCATTTTAAAGCCTTGAGGGGAAGCCCGAAAGGGAAAGCCCAAAAAGGACAATATCTGCTAGCGGTGGATCTAGGTCGTTACAAAATATCTTGTCTATGCCTCAAAGCTGGCAGTCTGCAACGACATTGTGTTATAGTTGTCAATAGAGTCAAGGAGGGAAAAAAGAGTAGCACGAGAGCAGGTCTGTACCATTGAAAGAAATTGGAAATGGAAACCACAGGGTCAGTGGAAGTAAGGAAAAATAATTTTGGAGAATTTATCCATTGAAGGTCTTAGAGTATTATCTTACAGCATTCCAACATGTATCATGTATTCAAACGCATAAATTGATATAATTAGAATCAGGGTAAATTCTACAGGCCTTGAAATATCTCCAAAAAACTCCAAAGATGAATGAGTTTTAAAGGGACTCCAACTCCTCCAGCCCCAGCTTCCTTAAGATTTCCATTGATGATGTATTGGTCTGAAGAAATATCAGAGAAATGGAACACTCATAAAAGTTTATCTAAACCTTCAGAAAAGGTGTTAGGTGAGCATCGCTAGAGGCTAAAGGTGTTCATAAAGCCATCCACAGCTCACAGTGTACAGGGAATGGTGCTTAATATCTCCCATGGTGTTCATACAAATAATGTGTCGCTAAAGAGACAAAAACTTGAAAGAACACATTCATTGCAAAGTACTAGCAGCTTTCAATCCTCAAGAGCAAGGACCCCAGCCAAAATACTTAGAATTGCTTTGAATTTTGAGAGTCCACAAGATCTTGAAAAACTTGGTACATAAGAAAGGGATCTACAAATTTAATGAGGTAACAAAATAGCACCTCTGAGGAGAAACAACCACCATACTCGGATGGCAAGAAAACATTGCCATGAACGAGTACATCCAAATTCCTGCATTAGTGATGAGGGAATGATCTTATCAGAAGAAATGTATTGCTTGCATAGTGTCTTCAACAACCCATCAAATTTTCTAAGTAAATCAGGGATACAGGAATCCTGAAGTTGAGTGTCCTTACAAAACCCAGGCTCTCCTTTCTCTAGAGACTTGTCCCAAGCAATGGGCCAGTGATGATGGAAGACCATTGGTAGTGAAACCCAATCCAATAGTAGAGAAAGAATGGCGTCTAAAATCTAATACCTTCTCCCCACTCAATGTCAGGGAAGGATCAAGGTAATTCTAATCTACCATCATGATATGGTGAAAGAAAGAAGGGAAGATCGGAAGTTCTAAGCAAACTGCCAACTTTGCAGAAAATCAAGACGTTCTAAGCAAAGGTGTCACTATAGATTTAATCAACCATTGGATGGGTATACAATGTAAATATAAACTGCACACTGGCACTGAATGATGGTAGCCTATCTACTTCAATCTCAACATAGGTATAGCTCTTATCTTTTTTAAAAGAAGGCCTGCACAAATAGAATTAAATAAATGTTCCAATCTCCAAACTCAAGGTCAGTAAACCTTCCTTATCTTCAAAATCAGGGGGTCCATAGAATCACTGCTTATTGGTAACGCAATAAGACCAATACTCCTTAGTTGGAATGGAAGTTAACGTCATTTATATCTCAATTAAACAGCACTACAAACGCAGTTTATGCATAAAAGATATAAAAATCAAACCCGGACCAGCAGAGAAAAGAGATAGTCATCAATTAACCATTAAACAGAAAGCTAAAAGATAGGAAGGAAAATAAACCTTTGTGGTGTAGACTTTGTCGCCATTATCGTTTATGTAAAACTGAAGATACATCGTTGCTAAACACTCAAACCTGAAAATCTTTGGAGAAAAATCAAGTCATTCCACATAACTTCATGCAAAAGCCCTTAACAAAGAACAGTTGCATAACATTCATGATTAACTCGAAGAAAATTTTGTAAATGAAATATACAAATATTCGAGGGTTTTGGAAATCAATACCAGACGAAAAACCCTAGAACGGAAATGGCGGGAGACAAGTAATCGCGAAGCTAGGGTTTAACAACGTATTTAAATCAACAGGAAAGGCTATTTTCGTCTTTTAGCCTTTTTTTTTTTTTTTCTCAACATTTTCGATTTTTATTTCAATTTGGGTGGTTAGATTACTTAAATTACAAATTTGAGATTATAATGCTTAAAATTTTAATTTATTTTTTTTTAGTCCAACGTTTGGAGTCGGAAGTTATACCTAAATTTGGTCTGGAAAGTTTTAATATTTCTCATAACCAAGAGTGTTTTTTAATCTAAAAAATAAAAATAAAAATTGCAATTTATTTTTATATATTTTTATTATTATTATTTTGATATCGAGAAAGGGCAAATTAGTAAATTGGCATATGCTCTCCGGGGTCTCACAGTAGAGTTGACCTGTGACGCAAAGCACCTAATCTTCGAAGCCACGTCTCTGTTTCTTTCTTTCTTTCTTTCCTTCTTTCGTTCTGATGTCTTCTGCTCACCTTGATAGTTAATTCCTCAATAAATTCAATTCCTTTGGCTTTGGGGATCCCATTTTCCCCAATTCCATCTCTGTAAATCCTCAACCTTTCTTCTCAATCGATCTCACATTCTTGCAATTTCACGATGTCGTTTGAGGAGGACGAGGAGACCTTCGAGCACACTCTCCTTGTCGTTCGCGAGGTATCCGTTTACAAAATCCCTCCTCGAACCACATCCGGCGGCTACAAGTGCGGCGAGTGGCTCCAATCCGATAAGATCTGGTCCGGCCGCCTGAGGGTTGTGTCCTGTAAGGACCGATGTGAGATCCGGTTGGAAGATCCCAACTCCGGTGAACTCTTCGCTGCTTGTTTTATTAATCCTGGTCAGCGAGACAACTCCGTCGAGACCGTTCTTGACTCTTCTCGATACTTCGTTTTGAAGATCGAGGATGGACGGGGTAAGCACGCTTTCGTAGGGTTAGGTTTTGCCGAGCGAAATGAAGCTTTTGATTTCAATGTCGCATTGTCCGACCATGAGAAGTACGTCAGGAGGGATCATGAGAAGGATCCCAGTACTGGAAGCGATGTCAATGAAGAGAGCCAAATTGATATTCATCCTGCTGTCAATCACAGACTGAAGGTATTACCCTAATTTTGTTTTTCATCAGCGACTGAAGTTGATTAATTTGGTGTTACAGTCGTTTGAAGTGATTTTATGGACATTTGATGATGTGCTTACGTGAAATGTGATGACTGTGAACTGATCTGATAAATGAAATCTCTGATCTAAGTATTAGGCAAATAAATTGTTCACATTGAATAGAATAGATTTGCTCATGGCAGGCTTAGTCTCTTGGGTAGTGGTGGTGTTAGTTTATAAGTAAGTTACTCCGCGCTTTATTCGTATGCCTTCATTATGTCCCAGGTGTTCAATGTTGTCGAGTTTTCAAAATCAGAACGCTTTATATTGTCATTGTGATCTTGTGTTTCTTTATGATGGGCTGGTTGATAGGAAGGTGAAACAATTCGAATCAATGTGAAGCACAAACCATCGGGTGGAACTGGTATGCTATCAGCTGCTGGCATGTCAGGGTTTGGTACTGGAAAGCCAAAAGCATTGAGTCTTGCTCCACCACCAACTGGAGCTGTGAAAATCAGGTCTCCTCTTCCACCCCCTCCAAATGACCCTGCTGCTCGAAAGCTATCTGCCAGTGCATGCCGCGATGTTGGTCACGAGGGAAAAAAGGACAATGTAAGGCATGCAGCCGATCCATTATCAGATCTTTCCCAACTTGAGGTACAGTTTCTGCTGTTAGTTGTTTCTTTCCTTATACCTTTGATACAGAGAATAATGGTATTCTTAAGTGACTATAAATTGCCCCTTTAGCTTACGTATTATGGTTCATCTGTGTCCTTTATGCGTAACCCACTTAAATCTATATTAGTTTTAGGAAGCACAATTACCAAGTTTGATTAGACTCAAGTATTGGTTTCTCTCTTTTGTGATTGGAGATGACAACTATCTTAGACGCTTCTGTTGAAGCTTGCCTTTTTATTTGCCATGCCAACTTGAAGAATAGTGCGTGGTGTAATGAATATATTGAGATATTTCTAATGCTTTAGCAACAGGCTTATGTTTTTTCTATTTTTTGAAGATAGATCTGACTGATCCCTGTTCTTTAGGTTATCTTATAACATAGGTAGCTCATGTAGCATGAGTGTATGACTCCTTAGTTACTCATGTCAATTATAAACGAGTCTAGAACAATTTTTAACTCTTGTTGCATCACGGTTGCAGAAAAATCTTCCTTCTGCTCCAGGTTCAACAAAGGCAGCAGCATCAGGATGGGCAGCATTCTGATCAATGTAAGCTGGTGTTTGATATCAAAAGATCTTAGTTTGATGTTTTTTCTGGAGGTTTCGTAATCTTCATTTTTTGTTCATCTTGGGGGTGAAAGGGGAAGAAAAAGGTGAAAGGGGAGTTATAAGTGATAATACCATATACCATCTTTTGGAAAATAATCTTGGAATATATATGTATACTTCTCCAGTTATTTTCCCTACCTAATGGAGATATTTATCTCGAGTTGTCTCTGTATCCCATTTCAATCCATTGCCTTCGATTTCTGTTTCTAATTGTATTGATTCCATTTTGTAATTCTACTTACAACTATGTCCTTATGAATTTTCATGTGTCGTGTACATAATAAAGGTGATAGGCCTCACTGAGCCAGTGTGTGTTGAAATTAATTTGGAAAGAAATATAAGCCTATCGCTATCTCAGACTACTTGAAGGGTCTTTCCTCCTAAATATAATAAATGACTGACTAATTAATGCCATGGGGAGAAATCCCTCCCCTGTCCCTGCTTAAACAGGGGCTCCCCACTCCGTTTGGGGCGGGTCTCTACAGGAAGAGTGATACCTTTAACTATGCAAGCATAAGCTTCTAAATGTTCCCTAAGCAACATAATCTACTCTGTGGCACTGTAGATGGGTGGATTTGCATTCCTATCATGTAGAGTGGTTGTAGTTCTGATCACTTTTATTATTGTTTTTGTGGAATGCTGGGATCTTCAAACTTGAGATAGAATGACGCCCATGGATTTAGAAACTATCCGAGACTGAGAGGGTTGGTCAACTTTTGCTTGCCTTACCAATAATGATCGAGTAATACTTTAAGATATTAATATGATATTGAGAATATTGCTAAGATACTAGAAATGGTACACTAACAATTATTGAGTGTTTGTTAAAGTGGAGTGGTTGTAAATAGATGTAGTTGGGAGTTTAGAGTACAAGCAAAACTGTAAAGATGAGTTATCCATTGAGATTGAAATCCCAACCAAATTTACAACCTATGTTTCACGGGAGGCTATAAGAATGAATAGAATGGCAATTTGCAATAACAAATATGCCATAGCGTAAGATAATTTGAAGACTCTACAAATTGAATCGTTGATTATCTTCTCCAGATTAACTGTACCAATGCCCTTCGCAGCTTGGTTAGAAAACAAAAAACAAAAAAGTCTACGCCCAATAGGATAGCAAAACTAAATCGATGATGAGGAAGAATGATATATCATGAACAAAATTCCGACTCTGGAAATCGGTAGTGGAAAGGGCCTCGAGTGATTGGTGCTATGGAAGTAATAAACTAACCGTGCTTAGATTATTGTTTATATTCTGGCTTAAGAGCCCAGAATGAACCACTGGGGCTTTTCTCTAATATTGCTATCTCTTTCAGCAGATTCTTAAACAAGGGCAGATCATTTGGGGGTATCCTGTCCTTAAAATGCTGTACAATACTGACTGAATCTGTGGTTCCACCTCTTTGTTGAACGAATGTACACATTTGACGAATCAATACTTCGGGTTGTACTCTAAAAGAAGGACCGATATTTGCACCTCTTACATTGTTTGGAGTACTTGAAGGAGCTGGTTGTGGTAGATGTTCAAGCCCAGCGCCGAGTGCTCTTTCTTGGTTTCCTCGGATTTTAGCAAGTAGCTCTGCTGAGGACAAGGCCTTTCCGGAAGATGCTCCAGCTGCTATGCAGCCATTTAAATGGCTAGCTCCGTTTCTTGGAATTGCTGAGCATTTGGAATTCCTGTTTACCAGTGAGTTAACAGTCGAACCAAACTTCCGACGCACAGACGATGGTCCACCAGCAGTTCCAGCCCTTCCAGTCCACGTTGGAACAGAGATACTCTCATTACTTCGCAGCATTCTAGATTGCCGCAATGCCTCGGCTGCTCTACGTGCAACTTGAGAAGCTTGCTCCTCTAGATGCATCTTCTCCCCGTCATCAGCATTAGCAATGACATCATGATTAACGGCACTCTGCATATTTGATGTTAAGAACGATGTAATACAGACCACAAAGAGGGCAAAAAAAAAAAAAAAAAAAAAAAAAAAAAAAAAAAGCTGTATAGAAAAGTTAAAAGAGTCACCTTTATCATGTCTAAATTAATATTTTAAGGTTAATTATTCAGAATTACTTTGAAAAGTGTAATCAAATGCAAGTGATTTTGTGGGGGGGGGGGGGGGGGGGGGGGGGGGGGGGGGAAAGCACTTTTAATAAACTCTCTTGTAAAAAAATCATTTTCAACATTACACAAAATGTTTGGGTAGAAATCATAAAGGATGAGACTTACATGAATACCGTGCGCATCAAAAAGGCTCTTCAAAATACCTGTGTCTACGTCTGTTCCACCACCCTGTCCCATCTCTACAGAAGAACCATTCCTTCCAGGAGTTTCAATCTCTGATTTGCATGGTTTTTCATCAGCAGAGTCTGCAAACAATGCCGAGCCACTGCCAGATTTCTGCTCATTCTTCTCATTCTTCTGAGCACCAACCACATTTACATTATCAGTCAACTGACTGAAAATACTTGATGTTTCTGTTGATCCATCCTCCCCATCCTCGTGTAGCGTAAAGAGATCTTTCATGTCTCGAGCCTTAAAGAACCTTTTCTGCTGTGGGTTCTTTAATATCTTATTAGTGAGAAAATGCTTATATATCTGTCGATGGTACACCTTCTCCTCTACAGTTCCACGAGTGATCAATCTATACACTGTTACATCCCGCTGTTGACCAATACGCCAAGCACGCTCCCTTGCCTGTAATCAGGAAAATTAACGACTAAATTAGATTTGAGTTGCCTATAATGTTATCGCCCCGTAGCAGAGAATGGGAACAAAAGAAAATTCCATAATCTTGTAACGAGCAGAGAAATATAAAAGATGCTGACTACTAAAACTACAGGTAACTTCAGGGGCAATACAGTAATTCGACATACCTTTAGTGGACATGTCTCAAGCCACTACTTCAATAGATTAAAAATGGAAAAATAGAAACGTTCCAAATTACCTGCATGTCAGTCGACGGATTCCAATCAGGGTCAAAAATTATCACCCTATTTGCTCCAGTCAAGTTGGTTCCCAGACCACCGACTTTGGTTGTTAAAATAAAAATAAAGACCTCACTGGAATTATTGAATTCATCAATCAATGCCATTCTCTGTTTGACGGGAGTACCACCATCCATCCTCCTATAAGTATAACCACCTCCGACCAGAAATCTCTCTAAAATGTCAAGCATCTGTTGGGTCTGCGTGAAAAGAAGAACACGATGACCTTGCTCCTTCCAGACCTTCAGCACTTGCTCGACCACCTTCATTTTTCCACTACGTTCAGGATTCCCATAGTCAGGATTCTGGAAAGAGTGTTCCCTCTCGAGTAAATCTGGGTGGTTGCAAATTTTACGCATTACATCAATGCCAGAAAGAGAATTTCTATTCCCATCCAAAATGCTTTCCACTTCAGAGCTTGCAAGGAATGCTCTATAGATAGAACGTTGCTCAGACGTAAGGCTGCAGAAGAGAACGTGTTCAGTCTTCTTTGGCAAATGAGCATTCACATCAGCTTTCATCCTTCTAAGAAGATAAGGCATAATTAAGTCACGAAGAACGACAGCGCACCTGCATAGTGAGACTTTCAAAGGTTGTGATGTTCAGCTACTGAAGGAGAGAGAGGGAACACAAGACCAAATAACTATCTCCATCCACTAATTTCATTAAAACATCTTTTACATGTTATCACGATAAACCCACCTCATAATCTGCTTATCAACTCATAAACCTCCGTTCTGATCCTAACTCAACTAGTAAGCCCTCACACTCAAGGCATTAATAAACTCTTCCAAGGGACAAAAGATTCAAAACTTCGCCCCAAATTTTTAACTTAAAAAAACAAAATAGCCATAAATTCTATATATTTTCCAGGAAAAAGGAAAAAGAGGGGGAAATAATAAAAATAAGAACTCAAGCTTCGGCAAAAATGTCACAATATTTACCTATATGCAGTTGATACTTGCAACGGGGAAGCATTAGCATAGCCACCAACAGATATAGGAACGGCAAACTCTGCTTCAAATACAGGCAACACACCCAACTTCCCAGGGAAAACAAAATCAAACAAGGACCACAACTCAGACAATTTGTTTTGAATTGGAGAACCAGACATTATTATCCGGTGCACAGTTTGTAGCTGCTTGCAAACTAAGGTGACTTCAGCATTTGGATTTCGAATACGATGTCCTTCATCCAGGACTGCATAACCCCACTCAATGTCAAGCAACTTCTCGCCTAACAGTCGTAGTTGTTCATAAGTTGTAATGAGCAAACCAGATTCTGACCTCAAAACACGGTTTATCAAGGAATCCCATTTTTTTGTGCCTTTGCACAGTAAGTTTTTCCTATAATCACTTTCCTCGGAATCTTTGCTATCATCACTTTCATCAGATTTTTCTCGCATCTTCCTACAAGTGGGATCATGAGCAGAATCATGTAGAATTTCCACCAGAAAGCCTGGGCACCACTTCCGTGCCTCCCTTTTCCACTGTCTAACTAGTGTAACAGGGCAAATGATGATGCTTGGTTTATACATGTTACTGAAATGTAATGCACCTAAAAATGCCAAGACCTGGACCGTCTTCCCTAGGCCCATCTCATCTCCAATAATTCCACCTGCCCTTTGGCAGTGTAATTCCCATAACCACTGCACCCCAACTTTTTGGTAATCAAAGAGCTGATCAAATATGCTCTGAGGAATTTTCAGCCCACCATCAAGTGTTACGGAGGAAGGTTCTGGAACATCATCTTCTAAATCTCCAGAATCTTCTCTTTCAGAACTTGATGTAAGCAAACCGTCTGACAGATTCTCTGCAACATAAATAACAAATCCTAAGCTAAATATGTAAGAAATTTTCAAGCAACTTACATGGTGGTAAAAGCATGAGTTCTTGCATTTGATTATTAAAAATTACAACATGAAGTAAATTTTCTCAACTAACAAAATTCCATAGAGACACCTTAGAATTTTTTCTCGCAATTTGCAAGCATCTGAATATGTGGCTAAAAGGACTTGACAACACCAACTAATTCATTTACAGATGATTACTATCATATACCAACCTGATAAAACCATTCGTTGGTCTGCATCATTTAGAAATATACTATTTAATACCCATCTTTGACAACTAGGCAGAATGAATTGAAGGACAAGTCCTAAATCAAAAAGGGAAATAGAAATTTAGAAAGAAAAAAACCTGAAATATAAGTATTATTTGCATTCACAAGCTATAAGCCAATTAAACATATTCAGTCTTCAAGGCTTCAATCGACGCCTTATTGTACTCTAGTTGCAAAACGACAATAAACGTGACCTTCTTAGATCACAGAGAAGATAGCAACCAGAACAAAGGTTAGAAAGGCATACTCAGTATGAACAATTGACAGACATTATTAGACTTTAGACGTTAACATCATGTAAAAGAGACGGCTGCCAACAATAGAATCAAAGCAACTGCAGCGTGAACTTGAAGAAATAAGCTGTAGAACAACCACATGTTAAATAAGAGACATACCATTAGCTTCCTCGTCTCTTTCCTCCAGAGCAATTCGTCTCCTATATTTTTTGTCTGGCAAAGGCCGTCTAGTCTTTTTGCCTTTTATTTTCTTGGCAGCTTTTTCTTCTGCAGATAGAGGAACCTTTGCATACTTTTTTAACCTGTAGAAAGGACGAGTTGGTGGATCAAGCTTTGGCAAAGCTTCTAGACCAAGTAATTTAGTGGTTGGCCGAGCTTGTGCAGCCACTGACATTGAATGGAGGGCTCTAGCAACACTGTCAGAAGCAAAGTCATCATTTTCCTCTTCTTCCTCCTTTACTTCACGCCTTGATTGCCCAAGGTTCTGAAATCTTGATTGCCCTGGGTTCTGAAGACGGCGTTCAAAGCCCTTTAGCTTGTGAAATGGTGTTAAAATTCCCTTCCGTACCAATTCATCTCTTTCCTAAGACAAAGAATGCAAAGTTACTCCCCTAATGCATAACTTTTTTTTTTTTCAATGTCAATTGTAAAAAGCTTTTTCAGTTTACAGATACAGAAGACTTGTTACACATCTTACAGAGTACAGCATTTGAAAACAGCTAAACTCACTGTTTCAACAAAGCCCACAGTGGCTGCATCCAAAGCTGCATCAAAATCGTCATCTTCATCAATTGACACAACCTTCAACCTCTTTTCTCCGTTGTTTCCTGATTTCTTAAACTCTTTAGACTTTCTCTTAGGTTTTGATTTGTCCTTTACTATCTCCAATATTGTCTCAGCGTGCTTGTCATTCAAATGGGAAAGTTCTTTCTTCAACTGCTGTTGGGTTTTCTTCAGGCTTGTTAGCCTGTCAACTGCTAGGGCATGCTGAAGGTCATTCGCAGAAGCTGAAACACCATCCTCTTCATGCCCATGCTCATGAGAGTCAGTGCCCACGTGAGAATGTTTTTCATTTCTTTCAAGTTTTTTCACCGGTTCCACTGTTGACGCAACAGCACCTATCTCATATTCTACAGCCCTAAGCTTCTGATAGAGCTGCACATGACTGGCAGAAGATGAGGCAGCGCTATCTAACTTACCACCAGTGTTCTCTTCTGCAAACCCTCCAGTTTCAGCACCATTCTCAACATTCTTTTTTGCCTGCAATTCAAAAACAAGTCATTCAATGGTGTTAACTGCTACTACTTTATATCTGATTTCCTGTTGACACTTGCGAATTGCAGACTGAGTTCAGTCTCAGGTGTTTTACATGAATACCCGACATTAATGTTCCTAAACAGTAAAATAATTACACGCTACACACGAAAAGGTAATCCAAATAGACAAAACCATTATGAACCTAAACAGTAAAATAATTACACGCTACAAACAAAAACTTACGCGATAAGTATCATAAGTAAAGAATTCCGGCAATACCTTCTCTAACAAGTCCCGCTCTATATCCTCCGGATTAGCAGACGTCACACCCAAGCTGTTCAGAAAAATCCGATCCTCCTCTTCCTCCATCGAATCAAACACGTAGGTTCACTCTACACATTGCATCATGCATCCAAAACGAAAACCTACCAAACAAAACTAAACTGCATCAAATTCAACATTCAGTCCCACAGTCGACGAAGCTCCACACCCGACCTGTTCATGCAAAATTAGAACACAAGAACAAAATAACTCCCTTCATTTTATTCATAACTGTTTAATCCGATCAATCAGAACAATCTGAAAACTAAATTGAAGCGCTGTGAAGCAACCAAACGAGAACTAACTTCAATTAAAACAAACAAAAACGGCTTTGGAACAAAAGATCGTACGCAAGATAGAATGCAGCAATCTCTGGATTGAGAATTCTCTTTCTCTTGAATAGCGAAACGGAAGATGAACGAATGAATCCGATTTCTTTACCGTGCAACGGGAGGTCGCGGGATTCCCTGAAACCGAAATGCAGGTCCGGCACCGCCTCCGACTGATTTAATGTTATCGACCGATTGTCGCTCTGACCAGAAATAAAACTTCAGATGCACGGTTTGTTTTGTGGCTAATGTGCGCATGTGCGCGCCAGAAAATTCAATCCATATCAGTTTTGTAAATTACGAATTCTAAAATTTTAGGGTTACGTTTATTTATTTTGTAATTTTAAAAAATGGTCTAATAAATTTAAAGTTTAATCATTTTCAAATTTTCAATTTTATGTCTATTCAATTTTTAAATGTTTTACTTAATTAACCTGACTTTTTTTTTTTAATTCACATATCAAACCCATATATATATATAAACGAGGACAAATATAACATTAAATAATTAAATGCCAAAATTCATCTAATGGAAATTTAAATTGCACCAAATAAAATGTATTTAACTAAATAATGATAGATAATTTTACAAATTATTGTTTCAAAATAAAAGCAATTATCTAAAATATTGAAATTTTATATGTTTGTATTCATAACTTCTAAAAAATAAATCGTTCATCCATTTATTGAGAATCATCCCTAATATCACGAAGAAAAAAAAAATACTAAATTTCACCACAAAAAACAATTATTAAATTTTATTACAAAAAAAACAATATATACGTTTCAATTGTCGTGTTTGTTGATACAAACGGACACAAATAGGACATTTGTGAAAAACCAAAATTTTTGTTACGGACAAATTTGATTTCATGCATTGTCCTCGTTGATAGATCGCATTGCCACAATTCAATCTTATAAAATGAATATCCAAATTTGACCCAAGTCTAAGTACAATAGGCCGTAGACACTATTAAAGCTCGAATCAAGCTAACCAATGTTCAATAGCTAGACCACAGTCTAACCATTAGACCTAACTCCTTAGATCAAAGTTTTAGTTGATTCGCTGAATTTGTTTATATGTTTTTAATAATTTTTATTACTTTTCACTTTATAAAATTATGGATAATATAAGTTTTCAGTTAGCATTTTAACTTATATAGTTTAGTTTTTAACACTTTTTTATAAAAAAAAATATATATATATATATATATAAAACAAAATATACAGTTTCATTTGACTTGACTGATCTAAACATGGCCTAATAGGCTAGTCACAAATTAGTCGAATTTTCATAACGATGGTCTATCCATTTTAATGAAAAAATAAGTTGAGCCGACCATTTAGAGTTAAGTTTAAGTTGCGCTTGAGTCGACGTTGAAGTTCGAGTTTGTACAAAGCTAATAATAAGAAAGGAAGAGGGGTAGATTGAAAATAATAGAGAAAAGAGGGAGTAGATTGAAAATTAAATATTAGAAACTCTACTCTGTGTACAATTCGGCTTTTGAAAGAAATAAAGAAGAGATGGTTGCCGGCTGGGGCCAAGGCGAAGCACGTTTCTCTGTAACAAACTGCAATGTGGGCTCTTATCTTTCCATTCAATCGACAGCACAAACGTGTTCGGCGCGGCACTCCATTTACTAATTTACCAATATACCCTCCATTAATTTCACATCGTAAAACTATTTTTTAATATACATACATCTTTAGTCCTTAAAAACTATTAAATTAAATAAATCTTCCAACTTTAAACCACTTATCCGTCACAAAATTTTTCAATTTTATATTATCTAAACTTAAAAAATACATTAATTTTACATTATAATATTAAATAGAAAGTTTAAGACAATAAAAATGAATATACGACACGTTTAATATTGTTGATTGTATATAATAAGACAATAAGTATATAGGAAAGTTAATTTAAATTTAAATAATTATATGACACTAAAAGAACTTATTACATACTAATTAAAGTAAGATTAGAAAAAAAAAATAACAATAATAACACCGAGGGGCTAAAATAGTAATAAAAAAAGTCAATTAATAAAATAAAATAAAATAAAATAAAAGCATTATAATAATAATAAAGAAAAAGAGTTGAGAGAAGAGGAAGAGGAAAAGAGAGGAGAAGAGGGAGAAATATATCGGCCGCCCGACCTCTTTCTCCTTCTTATTCTTTGTAGCGACCATTTTCTGGTTTCATCCACTCCTCTTTATTTTTTATTTTTTCCTTTTTCTTTATATTTCTTCATCTTCTTTCTTTCTTTCTCTCTCAATATGTAAATTTTCTTCCCCTAAATTTTCTGTCATCCATTTCTGATCCGAACCCATCTTCTTCGATTACTGTTTGTCCCTTTCGACCATTAATTTTTTTTTTTTTTTTCCTCTCAATTTCATCTTTCAAGACAAATTTTCATTTAATATTCATTTTTCGGTCAATGTAGCTTGCTTTCCTTCAAACTAGGGTTTCAATTCACCATCTGAGGTTGAGTATCTAATGGGGTCCTATTCTTAAAATATGTAGTTGAATAGGATGCTCTTCTTTGAGTAGTTTTGATTTTGATAACGTTCTTTCAGTATCATCATCGTCTATAGAAATCTAGGGGAGTTTCTTGTTCTTCAATTTGATTGTTGAGCGAGGGTCTCCCTGGAGCTTTATCTCTAATCTGCTGAAGTCGTTAGCAGTGGAATTAGCTGCCGGGGAAAGGATCATGCTCGTGTAGACGACGATTTGAGGTGAATCTGGGTTGGTGTTGTCGCATTTAGTTTCTGGGTGGACTTTGATTAAAGAATTGGATCATGGACCATGTGATTGGGGGGAAGTTCAAGCTCGGGAGGAAGATTGGGAGTGGGTCTTTTGGAGAGCTCTATTTAGGTGTGTCTCAGAATGGTTTCTCTTGTTTTGTTTTCTTTTGGAACTTTTGTATATTTAGCAAGCGTGGTGATGATTCGTTTGTTTTGTTTATTATGGCAGCTGTTAATGTACAAACTGGGGAGGAGGTTGCAGTCAAACTAGTATGTGACTGGGTCTTGAATGGAAGAATATTCACCATTTTTATTTTGCTTTCAACTAACCGCTTACCTTCCATTAGTAGTAGTTGCTACATCAATTTCACAATTGACTGTTTCTTGTGATAATATTGCTGTTAGCTATAAAGGTCTTTTGATCATATTATATGAAGCGTCAGTTATAACCATCTTCTAAGCCCAGTTATTTTTTTTTTTTAAATTTCAGGAACCTGTGAAAACCAAGCATCCTCAGCTTCATTATGAGTCCAAATTGTATATGCTTCTTCAAGGAGGAAGTGAGTGTCTCTCTCTCTTTTTCTCTCTGATGATTAGATGGTGTACAAACCGTAGGTTGGTTGTCTAATTGTCTAAGTACTGGGGAAGTAAAGATATATGTGGCGTTGCAATATGTAGTTTGCATAATGTGCTGGTGGAAGATACCAGGGGACAGTTAGATGTTCTTGGTACGAGTACCAGGGGTCATCATTTTTTTTTTAATAAGAGCTTTTACGATGTTACTAAATTCTATATTTTATTGATGAAGCGGGAATACCCCACCTGAAGTGGTTTGGAGTTGAGAGTGATTACAACATTATGGTGATCGATCTTCTTGGGCCAAGTTTGGAAGATTTATTTAACTACTGTAATAGGAAGTTTACATTGAAAACTGTCTTGATGCTTGCAGATCAATTAGTAAGTGCACAGAGCTACTTTTGTATTGTATACATGAGCATTTGTTGGATGGTGAAACTAATTAACTCCCTCTCTATTTATTGTAACTTTCAGATTAACAGGGTTGAGTACATGCACTCAAGAGGTTTTCTCCATCGTGACATAAAACCCGACAACTTCTTAATGGGACTTGGGCGGAAAGCCAATCAGGTAGTGCTCTTGTGTAGTTTATGTGATTCTCTATGCCCTATTTGAGGGAAATTTTATTAGGTTCTGGTCTTATAGTGATTCAATTTCGAGTTATAGAAATTTCGGATAATATGGTTTAAAATGATTTCAAAGGAACAAAGTTTTATATTTTTCCATTGTATCTGATATAGTTATGATGAAGTATAGTGATATTTTTATTATTTTTTGTTACAGCCTAGTAGTTGCAATTACAGTTTGTAGTTTTTTCTAATCTGTGTTTTGTTGAATTATGCTGTTATAGGTATATGTCATTGACTATGGCCTCGCAAAGAAGTATAGAGATCTGCAGACTCATAAGCATATACCATACAGGTTGATACTGTTCTGAGAAATTATGGTTCTATTTGCGATATGGCAAGATCTGTATATGTTTTGTTCAAAATTGGCTAGTTCTTAGAAGATTGAGATAGGTGAGGTATCAATGTACTAGAATCTTTACGGTTTTTTCACCAATTTTTCAGGGAGAACAAGAACCTCACTGGCACAGCTCGCTATGCTAGTGTTAGCACTCACCTAGGAATTGGTGAGTAGTCTTGGAAGGAACTAGAGTTCAAAACTTTGTAAATGCCTCAAGATCTTTTTAATAATATTATGCTTCTTTTATGGGCAGAGCAAAGTAGAAGGGATGACCTAGAGTCTCTTGGTTATGTGCTTATGTATTTCCTAAGAGGAAGGTTGGTCTACTGAACTCCTAAAGAATACTCTCAAGGCGCTCAATTATTTCATGAATTCTGCCTCATCTTGTTTTTTGTTTTCATATAATGACTTCTGAAATTTTTGTTTCAGCCTTCCCTGGCAGGGTCTTAAGGCAGGCACGAAGAAGCAAAAGTATGACAAAATCAGTGAAAAGAAAATGTCGACTCCTATTGAGGTACCCCAGAGAATCTAAAAGAAAATCACATTCCGCATATGTGCTCACATGTGTAACATTCAATTAGAATTATCAAATTGGTAATAATGATGGTTTTATTTGCAAGTATTAAGTTATTATTGTTTAAATAGTAATTACTATTAATTAATGTTAATTTTATTAAAATAATTAGTTAGGATTTCTTACAAGAGTAGTTTTTAATAACCCAAAAAGAATTATTAAGATCAAATGACAATGCCCCCTACCCTCGCCACCACACAATAGGAATAAAAATGTTGACGAGAAAACACTATAATAATACTATATGCTATATATATTCTTTACTAACCTTTTGTTCATTCCTTGCAACTGAACATAACCTCACCATAGAACATACTTCTCTTTTATGGGCAATTAGTCTCTATTCTGCTGTTGTACAAATCCATTGTAATTATATTTTATAGGTGCTTTGCAAATCACATCCACCTGAGTTTGTATCTTATTTCCATTACTGTCGATCACTGAGATTTGAGGACAAGCCAGATTATTCGTATTTAAAGCGACTTTTTCGCGATTTATTCATACGAGAAGGTAACTCGTTGAACTTGATCTCAATACTCTAACATTATATTTGCAATATTTGTTTCTATAGCCCTCTATGTAAGCCTTGGGTTCAAGGTTTCTTTTTCTCCCTCAAGTGGAGCCATTTTCTGTCATTCCTCTTCATAGGCCTTGACTGTGTTTTTGTATAATAAATTCATCTGAATTCTTCAATTAGAAAATTTTTGTTATTTAAAGCTGTTTTGTGGCTTTTTTGTCTCCTTTTTTCGTTATCCATTATACTTCTCAGCGTTGAATAAGGATTTCTCAGTAGGTTATGAATATCTCCTTTCAGGCTATCAATTTGATTATGTGTTTGACTGGACTATACTGAAGCACCACCCTCAAAGTGGTGGCAGCAGTTCCAGAGGACGAGTAAATGCTTGCATTCTTTTTCCTTTTGTGTGTGTATGTATATTTTTTTTCTTTTTTTTTATTGGATTTTTTATTTTGGTTCCTGGTTCCGTTTGTAGCAGTCAAGTGGAAAAGCTGCACTTACTCCAGGACCATCTGCAGAAAGGCCGGAGAGAACCTCAGGTCTGCTTCCTTGACATTTTCCCTACTTAGAAAATATTTTTTTTTTTAAGGACTACGGAACATAATTTTTCGAAAATATAGGTGCACTTTAGTGTTGAACGTATAACTTATCACTTGGTATTGTTTGTTAAAGTTGGGAAAGAGCTCCGAGAAAGATTGTCAGGTGCAGTTGAAGTATTTTCCAGGAGGAATGTCTCTGGTTCCAGTCCACATGTTGATCATCCCAAACAAAAGGCTCACGAGGATGTGGTAAATTATCTTCTTTGAATTGAACTAAAAATGTTTTTAATGTATGTTCCTTCTCTTGCATTAGATGATTAAGCCATTCAGTTCACATTCATGAGAGTAAGAATCGCTGAAGTGTTTGCATAGTTTTGTTTTGCTTGGATGTGATTATTGTCCTTGGATTTTTCTGACAACCAAATTCAGATGACCTTAGTGGTAAATTTGTAGGGTAGTACTACATAGATGACCTTTCTTCCCTTAATGTTGCTGTGATTGCACTTTGGTGATGTCATATTTGTAGATGAGTTGTTACATTAACTTTCTACTTGAATTTATTCCTACCCTTGGTTTCAGCTTCCTGATCCTGACCGAGCACGTGGTTCTTCTCGATACGGAAGCTCCTCAAGAAGAGCTATAATTACAAACAGCAAGCCTGGTTCTTCTGGTGATCACAGTGGTGAGGGTCGTCGACTTGTTTCCAGCACTGGGCGCCCCTCTACCACACAGAGACTTCATTCTTCTCATGAGACAAAACCAACCTCATTTGTTCGACAATCAACAAAAAGCGGTCGTGACGATCCTCTCCGGAGCTTTGAACTTCTATCAATCAGGAAGTAACAAGTAACAAGAAAATTTTCATCAAGAGGCAATTTGCATTTTGCATCAGAGGGATAAATCCCTTGCACTTGCAATTATTTGCATCATTTAGTTCTCTCTTGTACATTGGACATCGCCCAACTCAACCACGAAATGAACATTACAGGTCAGTCGACACAACTTATAAGACACAAAATCCCTCCGAAGAGTTTGCTGCCATTGTATCGTGTTTTTAGATCCGACCCCAGATGCTGAGATTCAAGCTGAACATTTCTACTTGTGATTCAAGCAGATGTAATAATAACTGTATTTTCCTTTCACGTACTTCTTTTCCAGACCCATCTCTATCTCTCAGTTGTTTTTATAGTTTACTAGTGTGCTTAATATTATTCACGAACAAAAATCTTTGTGCACCCACTTGGCTGGAATACGAGATTCAATACCTCAAAAAATCTGTTCCTTAAATGTTCCCCTCTCCATTTTTTTATTAAATTCTGTGTAGTGGGATTGAAAATCAGACAATTTCTGAGATTATGAATTGAAAAACGCCTTCTTCCTTTTCCAGGATGAAACTGCAAGTTGAGATTGAAAGTTGTATAGTACTTCAATCCTTAGCCACGTTTTCTTTCTAGTATTGTTTTGCTCCATATGTTGATGTAACCTTAAAAGGACAAATGCGTGTATCATTTATCTTGAAATTCATAGAAAAGGCATCAGCATTTGGATTTCTTCATAATAAATCATCCATATTAACCAGAAAAGGAGGACAAAAATGAACATCAAGTTTTGGTATGAAACAAAGTTAACCAAAAACACAGGCTGTGTAATATTGTTTGGTGAATTATATAATGAAGAAAGGAAATGAGTCATTGGTGTTGAACCACAAAAGAAGGTGTAGGTGTAGAGAAATTTGAGTAAAAAATGAAAGAAAAGAAAGACGAAAACAACATTTGAGAGTGAGACGAGAGGAAGACCTCTAAAAAACTTTCCTAATTTTATCCCTAAAGTTCCGAAAAATTTGTGGCCAAAATTCAAACCAATTGAAACCCACCAAATGAACGAAATCAACCACGCCTTTGGTTTCAACATATATTGTTTTTGGGGTAATTGGTATCCATTCCTTCAGACAACTCATCCTCTTTTCTTCTTCTTCTTCTTCTTCTTCTTCTTCTTCTTCTTCTTCTTCTTCTTCTTCTTCTCCTCCTCCCTACTCTCATGCTCATTTGATTTCATGGCTAATTTCCATGCTTTTTTGCCTCATTTCGGCCTCCATTTGGGGTTCCATTCTTTCATTTTGAGCCCTTTTCTTCCCACTTTGGCTCACTTTTGAAGCTCTCAAAGCTTTGATTTGATCCAATCTTCTTCCCCAAAAGCACAGACCAAAGCAGATCACTTCAGTCCTCCACAAAAATGTCTAATAACAATAAAATGAAAGGCCTCCTCAAAGGCCTCAGATACATTTCTCAAATATTTGGTAAGCAAATAAAATTTAAAAATTGAAAAAAAACCCATTTCCCCCCTTCTTTCTCTCATAAAAATAATAATGATAATAAAACCTGAATTTTTGCAGATAATGAGAAAGAACCTGAAATGCAGATTGGTGTACCCACAGATGTCAAACATGTTGCCCATATTGGATGGGATGGTCCTTCAGTCAATTCTCCAAGCTGGGTATATCCATATATATATATATATATATATATATATATATCAATAAATAAATCTTATATCTTAAAATATATATACATAATCATTCATTAAATTTCTTTAAATTAAAAAAAAAATTGAAAATTTATAATTATTTGTATGGTGTTCTTACGAGCAAGTGAATGCAGATGACTGAATTCAAAGGTGATCCTGGAGATGCCTCTGGCCAATTGGCTTCTCAAGGTATCATTTATTTGCTTTTTTTTGTATTTTTTATGTTCTTTACTAAATTTTTCTTTCTAGTTTCATAATGTTTACGCAATTTTAAATGAATTTTTTAATAAATAAAAATATGTTTTGGGTTTTATTATAAATTATTTTCACCCTTTGTGTGGGGAAATTAATTGCTGTAATGGATTCCGGAGACATTCAAGAAGTAATATGGCAGATACGAACCACACGGCTCGGGATATGCCGGAGATACCAAAAGCATCGAGAAGACAGTCATCAACTGTCGGCGGCAGTGCGGGGGATTCTCCGACAAGGGAGAAATCGGAGAAGACAAGGTCAAAGAAATCTTCAAAGTCCAAGGAATCGTCTACGTCGGATGGCATTAGACCGTCGCACCGAAGCTCCGAACTGTCCCAGGGCGGCGAGTCGGGGGCTCCGAAGAAAGCGCGACGGAAGAAATCGAAGGAAGACGGATCGACGAGATCGAGATCAAAAGGTGCGGCGGCGGATATTTGTTCATCTCAATTCTCCGATAACGGGTCGGACGCCATTTCCAGATCCAACGACGATGACTTGTTAACGGGAGATGGGGTTTTTACATAAAATAAATAATTTCCTTTATTAAAAAAAAAAAAAAAAAAAAAAAAAAAAAAAAAAAAAGCTTTTGGGGGAAGAGGGAAAAGGGAAGAGGGGCAATTATGTAATATGTAGTTCACTTAAAGCAGTAGGTAGCCTAATTCTTTAGTTTTTCCTCTTTTTATTTTTTATTTTTATTTTTTTGGTTTAAGGAATGTTTATTGTCGAACATATTGTCATTTTTTCCCCTTTCCTTTTTATTCTTTCAATTGGTATAAATTCAAAAAGTATTTTATTTGTTGTTATTACATTTTTGCCCTCCCTCTATTATTATTTTTATAAAAGTAATATTTAAATTAGAATTAAAATTTTAGTTTTAATTTTATATTCAATAAATCAAATAAACATGAGAAAGATTTAATAGAGTTAGTTCGAATAGAAAAATCGAATATGGTAGATAAAAAATTTTAAAATGATATAATTACTACGCGTGGATAACCACATTGCCCACCCATCAAACAATAGCTCGATAGATTGAAGTTGGTGCGTATAATAATAACATTTTATTGCATTTAAATCAATAATTTCGTATCGTTATCTATTATTTATTTACAAATATAAATAAAATATTATTCACATGTATCATTAAATGACCAATCCCATGCATATTCACGCAGCATGCAAAATTATTGGATGTTTGGTGATCAAATTGGGCGACGAATAAATGACATTATTTAGACTTTAAGGTGAAACGGTTCAAATTATTTAAATAAATAAAAAAAAAACTTTTTATTATTCATACCAATTATTGTGCATAACAAAATTCTATTATTTTATTATGATTTCTATTTTCTTTTTTTTTTCTAAATATTTATTGACGATAGTAAAATTAAAATATTTTTATACTAATTTTGAGATATTATTCTCAATAATTTATTATATATTATTGAATTTTTAAAAACAAGTTTTTAAAATAAAATTTAATGTGACGATGTAATGAATAAAAGAAAATTTTCATGTAAAATTCAAAATGAAAATAAAATAATAAGCTTAAAAAAGTAACTAAAATTAGAGTCTCATTAATGTTTATATCACTGTATGCATATTTAAGCTGTAAATTGCTACAACTTAATTACAAACTTTGCACTTTTCTCATTGTCACTCGTTCAAATCCTAAATACAAATAGAAGAAAAAAAAAAAAAAACCACAAAAATCTCCCAAACTCATCTCAGTCAGTGTAATCTCCCAACTTAATCTCTCTATTAACGTTAATCCAACTCTTAACCCTCAAAAACTCCGAAAAATTTCAGCAAGAAAATCCAGAAAACCGCCATTAACAGAGTACTCTGAAGCTTAACAGAATCAAGCATGAATGAAGAACACCCACTGAGAAAAAGCTGCTGTGTGATGACTGATTGTTGGCACAGTTTGATCTTCCCCAAAACGCTTCCATTTTTAACATTCTTGAGCTCTTCATCAACACACAGATCTGGGTTCCCTCTTAATCTTAATTTCCCTTCAAGTTTTGCACAGAAATTTGCAGAAAATGGAACTCTGCCGCTTAGATTGTTGTTCTCTACATTGAGTCCATTCAATGTCTTCAGAAACTCAAACTCCGGCGGCAATGTCCCTTCAAGATTGTTACCGTCAAGCCCCAAATAGTTTAAACTTCTCAGATGAACCGCCATTGATGGAGGAATTTTTCCGGTCAATCCCATGCTAGAAAATCCAACCGTGGACAACCTCTTAAGCTTCTCCCATTTCTCTGGAATCTCCCCTCCGAGCAAGTTGCCGCTCAGATGAACCTCCTTCAACCTCGGAATCTCCGATAGAAATTTGGGTATCCCGAAATTCCCAAAACGATTGAAGCTCAAGTCCAGAAACTCCAGTTTCTGCAGGTTCCGGTAGCTTTCCGGAACTCTGCCGGAGATTCTGTTAGAGCTTAAGTCCAATTTCAGAAGCTCTGAGAGATTTCCAATGGATTCAGGAGCATATCCGTCGAGGAAATTCCGACTGAGGTCGAGAATCTTCAGCTTCTTAAGCTTCGACAAACTAGCCGGAATCTGACCAGTGAGACGGTTCCGGGAGAGGGTAATTTCTTCCAGTTCGCCGGAGTCAGAAATCCGTTCTGGGATTCCACCGTAAACGCCATTTCCAGTGATGATTGCTCTTCTTATGTTTGTGAAATTTGCAAAGAGACTTTCAAGAGAAACAACCAACGACGGATTATCCACTAAAACAAGCTCCTCCAAACTCGCCGCAAACGCCGGCGAGTCACCGTCGGATAAATAAACCGCGACGTCGGAGGTGAAGCACTTGTAGAAGACGAGCTTGCGCAGGTATCTAAAGGAGGAGAAAAGAACTGGGTCGATAGTAGAATTGGAAGAACAGGGCGGATTCGCAGAGTAGTCGGAGATAAAACCAAAGCTCAACTCGGTGATATGAACAGCGTCAGGCTCCGTACTGTTCGGGAATTCATAAAAGTAGTCACAAACGACGCCGTGTGGAGCGGCAGAGCAAAGATCATCGGGGAAGAATCTCCGCCACGGGACAGCGGAGTTGACGGCGGCAAGAACAGCAAAAACAGAGTCTCGTTCCACAGAAGACAAAACAGGGAGTTGTTGCTGATGGGAAATGGAGAAACATTGCAGAAAGGTGATGAGGAAGACAAAAAGAAGCCATAGAAAGCGGCGAAGAACAGCCATTGGAGAGAGGAAATTGAAATAAAAATGGAGAAATGGAAATGGAAATGGGAATGGAATGGGGTTTTGTTGTTATGTTCTGTGGTTTTTATTTGGTTTGAGGATTTCTTTTGTTGTGGGTGGGACTGCAACAGCAACAGCAACAGCATCTGTTTATTCGCCGTACTGAAGAGTGTAGTCTTTAAAAAGGGCATGGCAGGCATTTGCAGAGTCGTTTCAGACAATTCGGAACCACTTTGCAGTGAAAACTACCCTACGCCTTCGCTACTTCCATTATAATTCAACCTCTTCTTTTAATTTCTTCTAAACATTAAATAATCTCTAACACACATCCTTCTTCCGATGTGACAAACACACATCAAAAGTAGACAATAAAGTGAATCCTCCAAAAATTGTGTCTTTTTTTCATAACAAAGTTGTTGGCATTTGGTAATGCAAGCAGAACGAGCCTTAATGAACAAATACTACATCCTAATAAAAATGATTTTTACGACAACTACAAAAATTTTTAAAGAAATGAAAGTTATTACTCATACCGCATGTTCTTATTGCGTGACTCAATCATAAAAATTCTTTAGTTAAGCGCATTTAAGTGGAGACACGGGAGGCATTCCAAAATTTTTAAAAAATCAAAGAAAAGATACTAAATTTATCATTTTAGGTATGTTTTAAAATCGCATGCAAAGTCGAGGCTTTTGGAAAGCAAAACGAAGGAGAGTGAAAGGCATCGGAAAAAGGGATAAAAAGTAAGGGGGGCCGTTGAATCCGACAGCAACCTGCAGAAACCCGACACTCCGATCGCCAAGCCGACAGCGTCGCAACGCAGCCGCCGACTTCTCATCTCAAAACCCTATCCTCTTCTTCTCTTTCCGAAAGCGACCCCAACTCTTTCTAATTTCAATCCCCACCTCACCCCACCCCCCAAGGCAAAACATGCCACGTCACTACACATTATTGGGCTTCTTACTCCTCTTGGGCCTCTCTCTCCTCTCATTCAACTATGGCCCAACCCACTTCTCAAGCCCATCAAAAGTTGCTCAAGCCCAACATCAACACTAAACAAGTTCAAAATCCAAAAGTGCTTGGAAGTGAAAGAATTTATGCAATAGGAATAAAAATACACAAAAATCTCATTGGATTTCTCAATTTTTGTTTAGAATTTACTTTATTCTTCCCATATTTCACTCCATCCTTATTCCATATTTCAATTGTCAGAACGGAAAAGAATAAAAAATTGAAAAACAAAAAAGAACAGTCTCTGACAGTACAGTTGGTAAACGGTTTACCGCCGGCGCGTAACGCAGAAGCCCATAAGATGTGTGCCACGTGGCAAAAGGTAAGCCTCAGACAACGTGGTAACTTGCGAGTGTGGGACCCAAATTTCCCTTAACCTTCATAAAAAGAGATATTAATAAAACCCCCAAAGGCTTAAGATCGCCTTCTCTAGGATTACTGTTTTCCTCGATTTTCCATTTTTTTCCCTTCTTTTCTTTTGATTCCTTGTTTTCATCCGAAACCAAACCTCAGAGTTTGGTGAAAGTAGCAAATCAAAAGAAGGCCAAACAATAAAGTTGAAAATTGTTTAAGCTTTCGTCTGCTTTTTGGGCGCTTTTAATTTCAAAAGGATTCAAAAGGGGTCTTGATCGATTGTTCAAGAGAATTCAAGTCATGGGTATTGCTGTTTCTGGATTTTGCCTTCCCCCGCTCTTCTTTTACCTTTGGGAGAATGAAAGGTGTTTATTCTTGCTCTCTATACTCCTCTGCTTAGATTGTTTTAGTCGCTTCGATTGTTCCTGTGAATGATTCTGGGTTCTTGCGAATTTTCAAATTTTCGTTCTGAACTATTCTGATGTCTTTTGGCTTTTCGTTGATGGAATTTGCTTGGAGGAGGCTGAAGCTGAATGTAATGGTTTGATTTTTAAGGTGGGGTTTTAAAATGAAGGGGGCTTTAGGGGTTTTTCAATTTTTTTGAAGCTTTTCTTGGAGTTCAAGGATACCATGTTTAGGGTTTTGAAAATTGAAGACATGTTTTCTTTGCTGCTTGAGTTTGGGTCTACTGTATAATCTGAGGAGCATTTGTGGCTCGGTAGTTGGGCTGATAATCGAAATAGAAGTTACAGAAGTGTTGTTATGATTGATTTTGTTTTTGAATTTATATTTGATGGTGGGTTTCTTTTGTGGTTGAAGATCTTTGGCTGCTGTCAAACAATATGAAGAGTGATGTTAAGATAAAATGGCGGCGGAGAGCTGCAAAAGGGGAGAACATTAGGAAGATAATGAAGTGTTTATGTTCTGGAGAGAAAAGAGCTGGTGATGGTATGATTCCTGCATCAGAATTGCAGTCAACTTTGGAGAATTCAGCAAGCGAACACTCCTCACGAATCGGCGGGACTGTCATGAAGCCAGAAATTGGCAATATAGAAGAAGCCGAGTCTTCGCTTCGTGAGAGCGGTTGCTTGAATTATGAGGTTAGAGTCCTTAAGATTCCTAGATTGCAAGTTAACTTTCTTGATTCATTGTTTCATTTTCAGAGGATCCCATGGAACAAAGAAGGAACAAGTTCTTGTTTTTTTATCACATGTTTGTCACAATCCAGAGGAAGCAAGTTAGTATAGTGAAAAAAAAACACATAAACATGCTTCTTTCTGGTGCTTTATGATCAAAATCTTTTGAAAATTGAATGTAAATTGATCTCTGCTTGTATGAGTTTTTGGTCTGTATATTGTTTTACATAAACAAAGCTTAGTGACAGAACTTTATAGTAGTTTATATGGGAATCATGAAAATAAATTGGAGCCAAACATAACTTTATATTGATATGTTGTTTGAAGGAAGCAAGAGCATTGCTGGGAAGATATGAATATCAAAAAGGAAACATTGAAGCTGCTCTTCATGTATTTGAAGGAATAGATATCACTGCAGTAACTAGTAAGATAATGACCTCCATTGCTAGAACAGGACACCGTCCAAGGAGACGATCGCAACGTTTTAGTGACCCACCAATGTCTATGCATGCTGTCAGTTTACTGTTGGAAGCCATCTTTCTAAAAGCAAAATCCTTGCAAGGCCTTGGGAGGTTTGGAGGTACTGTTTGTTAGTTGAGCCTCTCGAATCTATTTCTTTTGGTCAAATGTCTTTCAACTCTGGTGTTGAATTTTGGTTGGAATATGAGGATTCGGTCTAGTTTTCTTTTTTCGGGGTTGTTCGAACAAAAGGGGAAAGACGATTTGAGCTGATTATAAGAGTAAAAGCATTAATGTGTAGCTGATCTATGTTTTCCCCATTATTGCAGAAGCTGCTCAATCTTGCAAAGTTATTCTGGACATACTTGAATCTTCATTTCCCGAAGGGTTGCCTGAAAACTTTGGTGCTGATTGTAAATTGCAGGACACAGTAACGAAAGCTGTTGAGCTGATACCAGAACTATGGAAACAAGGCGATTCTTCTCAAGAAGCGATCCTTTCATATCGGCGGGCACTCCTTCATCAATGGAACCTCGATGCGGGAACCACTGCTCGAATTCAGAAAGAGTTTGCCATTTTTCTTCTGTACAGTGGAAATGAAGCATACCCTCCAAATCTCCGGTCTCAAATGGACAGCTCATTTGTACCAAAAAACAATTATGAAGAAGCTATACTCTTATTTATGATACTACTTAGAAAAGTTGTTCTTAAGAGGATTGATTGGGATCCATCAATCTTGGATCACCTCTCCTTTGCACTAACAATATCAGGGGATACAAGCGCTTTGGCAGGTCAAGTAGAGGAATTGCCTCCTGGGATTCTACATCGAAACGATAGGTACCATACTCTCGCTCTTTGTTACTATGGAGCTGGAGAAGACTTGGCTGCTTTGAATCTTCTGAGGAAATTGTTGGGCAGTCATGAGGATCCTAAATCTCTTCCTGCTTTATTAATGGCGTCAAAGATTTGTGGAGAGCACAGTGATCATGCTGAAGAAGGAACACGTTATGCTCGTCGAGCTCTTCAAAACTTGGATGCTGGATGTGATCAACTGATAGGTGTTGCCAACTGTTTGTTGGGTGTCTCTCTGTCTGTATATTCTAAATCAGCAGTTGTAGATTCTGAGCGGTCCTCCAGACAATCTGAGGCGATAGAGGCCCTGGAAGCTGCACGGAAGAAGACTCGAATGACCGATCCTAATGTTCTCTACCATTTGAGTGTTGAATATGCTGATGAGAGGAAGTTGGATTCAGCACTTCATTTTGCAAAGAAGTGTCTCAAACTGGAAGGTGGATCTAATATTAGAACTTGGTTACTGGTGGCTCGGATACTCTCTGCCCTGAAACGATTCGTGGATGGCGAAGGTATTATAAATGCAGCTCTGGAGCAGACTGGGAAATGGGATCAAGGCGAATTGCTTCGAACAAAAGCAAAGCTTCTGATAGCACAAGATGAGCTGAAAGGTGCTATTGGGACTTATACTCAGTTACTCGCTGTTTTTCAAGTTCAGAGTAAAAGTTTTGGCTTGGGAGATAAGAAGCTACATAAGGTTTATTTCTGTATTTGGGGTTTCTATCAATTCATCTCTGATAGTTTGAACATAAATTTTCATTTGTAGTTATTTCAGGATTGATTTACATGTGAATAAATTACACGAGTCTCCTAAGAGATTCCACATCGGTTGGAGAGGAGAACAAAACATTCTTTATAAGAGTGTAAGATCTCTCCCTAGCAGACCCGTTTTAAAAACCTTGAGGGAAAGCCCAAAGAAGACAATATTTGCTAGCGGTGACCTTGGACTGTTACTAATGGTATCAAAGCTAGATGCCGAGCGATATGCCAGCGAGGAGGTTGAATCCCGAAAGGCGGGTGGACACGAGGCAGTGTGCCATCAAGGACGTTGGGCCCAAATGGGGGTGGATTGGAGGGTCCCACATTGGTTGGGAGGAGAACAAAACATTCTTTATAAGAGTGGAAACTTCTCTCTAGTAGATGTGTTTTAAAAACTTTGGGAGAAACCCCAAAAAGGACAATATCTGCTAGCGGTGGGCTTGGGCTTGGGCTATTACATTAAGCCTTGCAGTTTGAATATATTTTTGTAATTCGTGATATGTTTCCATTTTCGCTCATGGATCGTTGTATCTTAATCTTGTTTTGGATGTATCATTCACCATTGCTGACGTTTAATCGTTGTCGGTACCTCCCTTTGACAGAACAGCAGAAATTGTATCAGAAGCTTGCAATTGGAAGTGTGGCATGATTTAGCTCTAGTCTATATAAGGCTTTCACAATGGCACAATGCCGAGGCTTGCCTTTCCAAGTCAAAGGCCATCCATTCTCATTCGGCATCTAGATGTCATTTCACAGGTAACTCCTTAACATCATATGAATTATCTTATCATTACTTCACTTTTAGCTTCTGTTCTCCTTAATATACGAATCTGAAGATAATATCTGGTGATTTGAACATCACAACCATATTTTTCATCCAAGTTTTTAGTTCAATCATCTGAGGTTGATGTTTGGAGCTTGCATTGATTACAGGTATGCTTTATGAAGCAAAAGGATTGTATAAAGAAGCTTTGAAGGCTTTTATGGCTGCTCTGGACATCGATCCCGTTCATGTCCCGAGCTTGGTTTCGTCTGCCGTAGTTCTCAGACGTCTCGGCCACCAATCGCACCCCGTTGTTCGCAGCTTTTTGATGGATGCTATACGTCTCAACCAGACAAACCACGCTGCGTGGTACAATCTCGGGCTATTCTACAGAGCTGAAGGAACCAAATCTTCATTGGCTGAAGCTGTTGAATGTTTTGAGGCTGCAACATTTCTTGAAGAGACTGCTCCTGTTGAATCCTTCAGATAAAACAGCTCTGCTCAAATAATTTTTTGAAACAAAGTATTTTCCTTGTATCTTCGCTTCATAATCTATTTTACACCCTCATTGTACAACAACAGAAAATTAATAAATGTAAAGTTTCTCTCTATTTCTGGATGGTTTCTCTCTATCGATCGAACTCAACTTGTTTGGAACTCTGTTTTATTGCGAGATCCACGTCAGTTGGAGAGAGGAACGAAACATTTTTTATAATGGTGTGGAAACCTCTCCTTAGTAGATGCGTGTTAAAATCGTATGGCTGACAGCGATACGTAACGGGCTAAAGCATACAATATCTACTAGTGTTGACCTCTGACTGTTACAAATTGTATAGAGGCAAACACCAAGCGGTGTACCAGCGATGATGGTTGGGCCCTAAAGGGGTGGATTGTGAGATCTGAGTTGGAGGGGGAACAAAACATTTCTTATAAGGGTGTGGAAACCTCTTCTTAGTAGACATGTATTAAAACCGTGAAGCTGACGACGATACATAACAGGTTAAAGTGGACATTATCTTCCCTCAAGCTGTTGCAAATGGTATCATAGTCCGACATTGAGTGGTGTGCTAGTGATAACGTTTGGACTCCAAAGAAGATGGATTGTGAGATCCCATGTTCGGTTAAAGAGATAACGGAATATTCCTTACAACAACTGTAAACCATGGATGCTCAACGTGATGGCATATTAGATAAGATTGTTTTTGTAATTATTGATTGCATCATTATATTAAAGTAAAAAGAAAAAAAGATAAAGCTTTATTTATAGAATTACAATTATAAAAGAATCTAAAATGATTGGAGACTGTTTCTTCTTTAAACCGAACTTTATAATTTCTCTTGGAATGTAAAAGTTGAAAATAGAACAAATACAGATGAATATCTGTAAATTACATAAACAAAGTGGGTAAAATTCCAAAAACTATAATATACAAGGACGGGAATGAAAAATAAAATTGGATAGAGACTTTTCACGTATGAATTAAAATTTCCCTGATTATCCACTATGGTCAGAGAACATCACGCCGACAGAGCACTGTTTTTAAGAAACAAAGACAAATCGCCAAAACAGACAAATCCAAATCACCACAAACATGCTCTGTATCTTTCTTCGAGAGAAAGAGGGGACAAAATGTTTCTTTGAGAGTACAAGTGGGTACAAGTCCGCTGCCCAAAGTTGAATCCCAAACCATTATTCCATCTGCTTCAGCTTTTCATAAATCTTAAAACCCATAAGCTCTGTTTTTTTTAGGGGTTGCTCGAAATCCGTAGCTATGGAGGTTGGAAAGAGGGTAGAAGAGGAAGCAGGGCCGTCTTCGGCCGGGAAAATTGATGAGCTCCGGGGGGAGAAGCTGCCGCAGACGGCGAGTGGGAAGCAAAGTGAGGAGTCCGAGGTCGGAGATGAAGAGGTTGATGATAAAGAGGGGTTCACTCCAGGGCCTTTGCTTTCACTTAAAGAACAGATTGACAAGGATAAGGTCTTTCTTTCTCTCATCCCTTTTCAAAATCTCCATTTTTTCTGTCTGATTTTTGGTTAGAACTTTTGGATTAAGGGGTGCTTTTGTTTTGGTTTGCTTCATGATTTGGTTGCTAATAACAGAGTTTATATGTTTGGGTAACGGCCAGTGGGTCTCAGAAACTAATAGACTAATGAAGTTTAAACGCATTTTCAGAACTAAAAGAAAACCCTTATGCACAATGCGGCTTCTCAACTATCAAACTGAGTATTATAGTGTCTTGCAGGTTTTTGCAGTAGTTCTTCAATGAGATGATATAATAATGGTTTATTTTTTTGGATTCTTGTAAGTTCATAATCTGTAGGATAGCATCAGCTTATTTTGCTAAGTTGGTTGGTTGAGGATTGTTGGGAGAGGAGTCCCACGTTGGCCGTTGGCTAATTGAGAGGAAGATCATGAGTTTATAAGCAAGGAATAGTATCTCCATTGGTACGAGGCTTTTTGGGGAAACCAAAGGCAACCCCATAAGAGCTTATGCTCAAAGTGGATAACATCATACCATTGTGGAATTTAGTGAGCCATGCCCTTAACTTAGCCATGTCAATAGAATCCTCAAGTGTAAAACAGAAAAGTTGTGCGTCTCGAAGGTGTAGTCAAAAGTGACTCAAGTGTCGAACAAATGGTATACTTTGTTCAAGGGCTACAGAGAAGGAGTTGAGCCACGACTTAGGGGAGGCTGTTCGAGGGCTCCATAGGCCTTAGGAGAGGTTCTATGGTGTATTTTGTTCAAGGGGAGGATTGTTGAGGATTGTTAGGGGAGGAGTCCCATGTCTCTTAATTAAGGGGAAGATCATGAGTTTATAAGTAAGAAATACTATCTCTATTGGTAGGGCCCGTGATTCCTAACAAAATCTCCACAAAATAGCAAAAAAAACGAGCCTGCCACAGAACTATCCCTTTATCTTATAGAAGGGACGATATGAATCTTTTTTTTTTTCTCCAGACATTATATTCATTCCAAGCCCTTATCACCATGGAACCTATATTATTGAATATTTTTTAGTCATCCCTCCGTACAGGTGTAGCTCTAAACCTCATAGTTATGCTTCTTTGTGGAGTTGATTCTTCTAGCTTTAGATGACCTTAGTGAACTTTAGAAGGCAATCACTTGAAACAAGTGATTCTTACAGGGTCATACAGTTCTGTTCTAATGTTGTTCTTACTTTTACAGGATGATGAAAGCCTGAGAAGGTGGAAAGAAAAGTTGCTTGGCTGCTTAGAAAGTGACTTAAGTGGTATATTTTCTGAAATTCTTCTTTGTTAATTGATAGTTTTGCTGCACTTGTATTTATACATAACATTATGCTTTCTCTGATACTAGAACAAAGGGAACCTGAAGTCAAATTCCACTCCATTGGGATTATTTCTGATGAGTTTGGGGAAATCATCACTCCATTGCCTGTTAATGAAAATCAAGGTGGCCGTGTTCTCTTTACTCTCCGAGAAGGATCTAGGTATCAACTTCGGTTGACGTTTACCGTAATGCATAACATCGTCTCAGGCCTGTCCTACTTGAATAAAGTCTGGAGAGGAGGATTGCTAGGTACATAAATTTTGACATCCACTGTTTCTGAAAGCATGCTTATCAAAGTCAAATAGTTTAACTTATTATGCTTGTGTTTTTGGCGATTGATATCAGTTGATCGGACACAAGGAATGTTGGGTACTTTTGCCCCGCAGCGAGAGCAGTATGTCGAAACGTTGGAGGAGGAGACCACTCCTTCTGGTGTTCTTGCAAGGGGAAATTACTCTGCAAAGCTGAAGGTATGCATAAACAAATACATGTTGACAACTGATGATTATACAATTATAACAATTTTGAATTCGTCTAATCTCTGAAGTGTTACCTTAGAGTCCATATTTACTATTTTTTACTTTTTGGCTGAAATTGAAATTTAGCGAGTTTACAAATGCAAGGAAAGAAATTCGACCTCGTGCACGACGGGAAAATGTATAGAATACATGAGCATGGAGGACATGAACTATCATCAATTCCTAATGTCACATCAATTCATCTAAACAACTTATGTGTATCCATCAAAATTTGACAGTTTAGCTGAAATGGTATGGCAGTTGATCATAGAATGGGTATTAATTATTAAATAAGATTAGGATTAGACAAACTATCTCTTTCTAGTATTTTGTGGCAGGATGAGATCTGTTGTTTTGTGGTTTTGTGGGCCGAGATAAACAATATGACCTTTAGAAGTGCGAGATTTCACGTTGGTTGGAGAGGGGAACGAAGCATTTCTTATAAGAGTGTGGAAATCTCTCCTTAGTGAACGCATTTTAAAACCTTGAAGGGAAGCACGTAAGGGAAAGGCCAAAGAGGACAATATCTGCTAGCGGTAGACTTGGGCTATCACATATGGTATCAGAGCCAAACACCGAGAGGCGTGCCAGTGAGGACGCTGAGCCCCCAGGGGGTGGATTGTGAGATCCCACATCGGTTGGAGACGGAACAAAGCATTCCTTATAAGGGTGTGGAAACCTCTCCCTAGTGGACACGTTTTAAAATCTTGAGAGAAAGCCGCCAGTGAGGACGCTGAGCCCCCAGGGGGTGGATTGTGAGATCCCACATCGGTTAGAGACGGAACGAAGCATTCCTTATAAGGGTGTGGAAACCTCTTCCTAGTGGACACGTTTTAAAATCTTGAGGGAAAACCTGGAAGGAAAAGCCTACAAAAGACACTATTTGCTAGCGGTGGGCTTAGACTCTTACAAGAAGGGTTCAGAGAGACCTAATGACGTGGGTTCCTCGTTAGATTCTATGTTTCTCATTTGCGTAAAAGGCATGTTTGTTTTGTAATTATTCTTTTGTAATACATATCAGGTGGCTCAAGCACAATTTAAATAGCTTCTTGGCCATACATGTTATTAGCTTCATAGATTTCCAGCTTTCTGCATGAATGGTTAAACCTTTTTTTGTTGGTTTTCGACAGTTCGAAGACGACGACAACCGGTGTTACATGGAACTCCCGTATTCCTTTGAGATCAAGAAGGGCAGTTAGTTGAGTTAACGTCGAGTCGAGTTGGCGCACGTCTTTCTTGGACCATTTCTTCTTATTGTTTTCCTCTAATGAACTGGTGGTCGTCTTTTTCACCCTTTTACTTATTTGAACCACAGTAGGAAATATGCAAGATGTGAGTACAATTTGAGTCTTTGATGCTATGAATGGAAGTTCCTCGTAAATTGGCATACAAGTAGCTCAATGAATGTCAGTACAAAATGATCTTCATTCTACAGCCCCACTTCCTGTAGCCGTGGAGAATGATGAACCTCAAAAAACTCGTGTACGATGTTTTTATAAATTAAAAAAATGAAGAATTAAATTTGTAATTTTAAATTTTAATAACAAACCACAAATTCTAAGAAATACCATTGTGATCATATATTTTTTTTGTTGAGTGCCAATAAATTAATATATCATCAATAATCAGACCGTACAAGCTAATTCTCGCCAACTGTACGCGATAAATTACTTTTTATCGTATCTGGCCGATATGAAGAGCCGCCGCCAAAGGCGGCAGTTTGCATGAGAGAGAAAAAAAGAAGCGCGCATTTCAAACGTCACCGTTCCGCCACCCGACTTTATCACCCGCCCTATCACTTCCGCTCAAAATAAATCTGGGCCGTCCACGTGTCAAACTATCTCACTTCTCATAAATTTCATCCTTCCCAGTGTTTGAAACTTGAAGTTTCTGCAGAGACTTCTATCGATTCTCATCTCTCAAATCTAATCAAGAATGATGGAAGCTTCTAGCAGTGGCGGCTCTAATGCTAATAATAGCAGTTTTTTTAACCCTTGGGTTCTTCGTTTCCAGAAAATGGGACTTGAACTCTGAAGTGTCCTCTGTGGTATATTTTCGCTTGGCTCCTGTTTCACTCTACTTGTTAGTAATTGACATTTTTTTTTCGTCTAACAATTGTTTTATTGTCGTCTTTTTGATGTAATAACAGCTTGAACTTCTTTGATGAACCTGTGTTGCTTCCTTGCACTCACCTGTTTTGCAAGTATGCTTCCCATTTCGTTGTTTTTCATTCATTTTTCTTATTTTTGCGATTTGCAAGTTCTAAATACGTTATTGACTTTGTTGTAGGGGTTGCATGTCATTTGCTGCCTAGATTGGATCAGTGTGCCCTCTCTGAAAATCAGGATTTGTCGATCGAGGTAGATTTTCCACTAGTCTTAGGCTTCTTGTAATCTTTCGTAAGATTTCTGGTATTTGTTGTTGTTATTGTTTTTTTTTTCCTTTTTTTGAGCAGCGAGGTCTTGAATTATCCCTGATTCTTCATCCTTTATGATTACCCTGTTTCATCTCGACTTTTCTGAATATCTGATTTATTTACAAACAGGGTCATATTCAATACTTGAACATCGCCTTTCTTGATTGATTAGATTACGGGTGATTGTTCGATTTTGTATATGTATATATATATATCTCGAGGGATGTTCGTGATGCCTTTGTCGTATGCTACATTATGCAGACATGAGGCCTGCTCCTTTCATGGACAAGATGGTGTCAATCTACAGGAGCCTTGATGCCACATTCTCTACATATATGTCTAAACTAGTCTCATCTGGTACACATTACAAAACTTTTTTTTTTTCGAAAATGAAACTTGAAAGCTACAATTCTAAAGAAAAGGAAGATAACAAGTGCGAAAAAAATCATTATTGTCATATAGTGCATTAATATCACAATTCACATGTTTTAAAATTTGCTTCCTATTTGTAGTATGCTGGGAACAATTTACTTACCGAGAATAAAGAAAGACCAGTTGCAACTTTAAGATAATTTTCAACACGTAGTCTTAGTTCTTACCTCATTTATGTCTTCTGCATCTCATGGTCTGAAGATCATCCATCTTTTAAACTGCCCTAAGTGTCTAATTAACTACAGTAGACGCTGGGGCAGCTGTGGACGAATCATGTTTTGGTCAGTCTATGCGTTACTCTTCCAGCAACTGCAAGGGGTTTGAGGGGTGCGCATGCCTGTTGATTGTAAATGTGAGAATCTTGACATTGAGGGTAGAAAGGGTAGTGGGCGGCATGAAGATTGTAGGATGCCACCTGTGAGTCAGGCAGACCAGTTATCAGCCGGAAGCCCACCACCCTTTGGTGCTGGCAAGGTGTCAGATGACAGTAGTGAAGAGTACCGTGGTCGTGTAAGATTTGATATTTCTCCCTAGTTCCTCCTCCTCCCCTGTCTTTTTCCTGGTCATTTTCCCAGCTTTTGTTGCAAATGTAGGAAGTGCATGCTGGCTTCTAGCATCATTATAAGCTTCTAAACTATCCGTAGCTCTGAAGTGCCATCTTATTGTCGTATAGTGATAATTGCCTCTATATCATGTAGGTGCACATAATTCTGTGTTGTACATATATTTCTGAATTTAGCAATTGATAGTCTAGCCGAGAGGTGGTGTGATTGCCATACAATATCTTAGCGAAGGGTCTTTTCATCCATTTTCTGATAACTTGAAATTTGGAGTGTTTAGGGGTAAAAGCTTGCATGAAAGAAAGGCGTCCTTTGAACGAGGAAGCTTATGAAATTTCTCTTGACAACTATGGGTGCATTGATGGTCCCAAATCTGGCAGGCTGAGGGTTTTAAGCAATGTAAGTTGACTCATTGGATGCATGAAGAGTAATGGTATTGAAATCCTTACTGTCATTGTTACATTAGTAGAGTACAATTTTGTTGGGGGAGCGTGAGAGCATATATTTAAGGTTTCATTATGATTTCATTTATTGGTTAGGGTGCTGTAGTCAATTGCATCTTCTGTTCCGTACTCGTCGTGGTTCAATTGGTGATTTATGACCCGATTATTTCCCATTCCATTTCTACAGGCACCCAAGCTCTTCTTCATTGGCTTGAGTTTCTATTTTACTGGTGATTTTCCATCGGCTTATGAGGAGGATCTTCAAGATTTGGTTATAGCTGCGGGAGGTACCATATTAGAGAAGGACGAATTCCCAGCACCTAGTTGTAATGACCAGACTGCACCAAAGGTGCTGGTTGTATACAATCTCGATTCTCCTGGAGGATGCAAAGTGGGGGAGGAGGTTTCTCGATTAAATGAGGCAGAGGGAATAGCTGCAAAGGTTGGAGCCCAAGTCATTGGTCATACATGGCTTGTGGAATCCATTGCAGCGGGTAACTTGCAACCTTCTGTCAGCTGCTAACCTTGATTTCAATCTATATTTTGTGCTGATTCAAGGCTTAGTTATTTATTTAAATGATTAATCTAATCCTATTCGTGAAGTTGGCCCTTGTACAATACAAACTGAAGCTAATCTGAATAGTTAAATCTACATTTCCTAGGCTCTCTGTAGTGGGCTCCCAACTTCATTGGATGGCACAAGAAAAATATGCTTATCCTACAAATAAGAAGCACATCTACCGCAAGTCTCTACTTAATCATTAGACTGCAGATGATTTATATGTAATACTACTGAATCTTCAATATCGCTGCCTCCCTTCTGATGTATGTGGCTTTGTCTAGATAGCAAAAGGCAATAAAAATTACATGGATTTCTTTGATCGTATAGAAAAAAGTTCTGATAATAGCATTGGAGAAGCCCAATAGAAGCTTTTGCTGGACACTTTCCATGAAATATCTAAAATAACCTTGCTATACCTAAAGTATTATCAGGTTGGTCGGATTTTTGAGGCCTGATGAGGAGCAGCTTCCGTTGTTATCAATGCCACGATAAATTCTTGTTTGGATTCTGCACAATCAGCGTTATAAACATACAACTTTGCAGCTACCAGAAAGAAGATAAAGTTGATGAAGCCCAAGATGGCCAATAATGCGTAATAATGGTCTAGATGAGAGACGTTTAGATTGTCCAAAACCCAATTGCTGTGGTTTTTTTTGGTTATATCAGCCACGGTCTTCAGTAAAAAACTACTCAGAAAATGTCCAATTCCCAAGCTGGTGGTGAAGTAGGAGGTGCCAAGGCTTTTCATGCCTTCTGGTGCTTGGTCATAGAAGAACTCAAGCTTTGCCACTTCTGCAAAGGCATCTGCTATTCCTGTCAAGGCAAATTGAGGAAGAAGAATGAAAATGGAGAGTGGAACCTGGTCTTCTTTGCGAAAAATCTTGTTTTCTCTAACGGTTTTCAGTCTCATCCTTTCAGTAATACATGCTGCGACCATGATAGTAATTTGCAACACTAGTCCAACACCCATCCTTTGGAGCAATGTGATCCCTCTAGGGTTTTTGGTGAATCGACGAGCAAATGGAACGAAGAAACAGTCATAGATGACAATGCTGATCAGCATAAAGATTGTTACAAAAACTGCAAGGCTTGCTGCAGGAATTTCAAAATGGGGACCCAAGCTTCTGTCAAGGGTGGCGCCTTGTTTCACAAATAGTGTACCCACTTGTGAAACTAGTGCACTTGGAATGAATGTCGCTGCCAGAATGGGTATCATTTTAATCATTTGCTTTGTTTCTTCAACTTGAGTAACAGTGCATGGTGTCCTTGCTGAGCTCGTCTCACCCTGAACGGCTGCTTTGTCTAGGAATCTGCAGGTAATGGAGTTCTTCTAATCAAGAAATGAGGTTGACCATAATCAGCTTGGAAAGTTGTATTTACATTTAGTTCGATAGAATTACCTTAATGAATGAGTATGATCAATCCTATATTTTTTTGAATTAGTGTAATCTTCCAAATTAAGCTCATGAAGCTCCTTTGTATCATCAGGAATTGGCAGTTTCCGGTTCCCCACAGCAGCCACAATCACCTTAGCTATCCTGCTGAAAGGGCTCCCTGAAGGCAATTTGTGCCTATAAAATGGAGTGCCAATCAGAAATACAAGCACAGAGATTGAAAACCCGATAGTTGGAATCCCATATCCAAGGCCCCAACCTACGGTGTCTTGGATGTAAACCAAGAAAGTGTTTGAGAACAGAGTGCCAAAGAAAATGCTGAACATCCACCAATTGAAAAAGGAGAGCTTTTGTGTTCTTTCCTTGGGTTCAAAATCATCAAACTGGTCAGCTCCCATTGTCGAAATGTTGGGTTTGGTTCCACCAGTTCCAATTGCGACTATGTACAATGCACAGAAGAAAATGCCTACTTGGAGAGGCGAGGCTTGTTTGTCACAATGACCTTCTTTGGCCTCATCGCCGCATGATGGTGGTCTCAGGGCTGGCAATGAAACTGACAAGGTTAGCAGGACCATTCCCTGTATGACACAAGTTGGATGAGTCTAACATGTAAGTACCGACTCAAATTCCCTCCTCCATACGTTTATTTCTCTCTTTGAACTTATTCTACTGCTTCTAATGTTTCATCGAAACCAAAAGACAACTCAATGGAGATGAGTTTAGATACCATTAAAATATAGCTCATTCATAGAATGTTTGAATCTTACAATGAGGTAAATTGCAGAAGATGCGACAAAGGTCCAGTATCGACCGAGATAAGCGTCAGCAATGTAGGCACCTATAATTGGTGTCATCCACACAGTTCCAATCCAGTTGGTGACATTATTGGCAGATGTCACAATGTCTTGATGAAGTTTGTCGGTCATATACACCACCAAGTTTGTTGCAATCCCATAGTATGCCATCCTCTCAAACACCTCGAACACTACATGAAACAAACATGTGAATATTAACCACTTCTTTCTCAACCCAAGAACTCAAAGAACAAAACCTGATATGGGTTTCTGAATAAGGTAGTTTCTAAATGTTATTGCCTTTTGTGAAGTTATTCTCTTGATTCCCATGATATGGAACCAAGGACTTATTAATCTTAGTTCTTTAAGAAACCAACTCTTTCTTCTTTGATGCTCCTATGAAGGATATCTTCATGCCAAATATTGAAAGACTGAACTCATTACTTGTATTTTTGAAAGGAGAGATTGCAGGTGTGCAGGCTACCAGTTAGGCAAAGAAAAAAAAAAAAAAAAAAAAAAAAGAGGAAAGCTTGTTGAAGATTACCAACAATGAAGGAACAGGCTCTCCATCTCCCAGTCTTTGATCTTAAAATAGGATCACCTTTGAGACTCACGGTTCCATCTTGTGTATAATCATCTCTTCCGTCTGCGGAGCCTTTCTCTTCCACCTGTGCCATTATAGTTAACAGACAGAGGAGAAAATGAACTTTCTACTGGCAAATCGTTGAAATTCATGTGAGTTCTATTAGCTTTTTATATAGATAAAATAAAATACCCACAAACACACAAAATAAAAATAAAAATAAATAGTAGGAAAATCACCACCACAGACGTATTTATTGGGAAATTAAATAATATTACGGCAAAGTATGTAAAGTTAGCTAGGGATGCAGGCTTATGGTTCAGAAACTTTAGGTTCATGCCATTTAGGATTGAAAGTTTTAAGTTTTCGTAGTCTAAATTAGAAATTGCTTTGCAGATTTACAATTTTAGTCTAAAAGGTGGATTCAATAGGTAAGCTTTTGTAGTTAGTAGGATCATGAATCCTAAAGTATTAGCAAGCAAGTCCATTATATTAAACGAAACCATGGCTTAGCCAACCAAGTCATATTTGTTTAAGAATTTTTTTCATTGTTTTGTACAATTTGATATGCCCGTAGCTACTCATTGGGTGCTTGTTTCTCTCCAGTGTGAAATTGCTGACATGATATCAACTTCAACATTATGTGTGCTTCTCTTTTTCAGTCACTTTCACTGTTTGACTCGCTCATTATTTTTTAGATGTTTACGATTTGAAGGAAAATGTAATTAATATGAAAGAACCGTTCCAAGCAATGCATAGCACAAGCTTTTCCTGCTTGTTGGTATCTTGAAATCGGCAGAAGATGCTGATTTGAGATTAGCATGTTGTCTTTCATGAACTCTATTTTACCAACTTTTACCATCATATTATGTTCCTTTTTTACTTTTCTTTTTCTTAGTTTAATATGTATGAAACTTTCTAAAATGATTAATGACAGTAGAAAATAAGGATTAAAGGACTTTCTACTCTTCCAAAAAAAAAAAAAATATATTAAAAGAGTATTTTTGTAAAATTTGTTCGTCACGAGAAGGAAATGGCAAACTGCCAATTTGAAGCAAAGAAATGCTTTCTAATTGCAGTTTTACTCTTCAACCAATCCTTAATTGTTTCTTGTCATGCCTGGAAGGGTTAGGTTCTTTTTGTTTGTCCAACTGCATCAACACACAAGGATTGTACCAAGTTTAGTTAAACAATAAATTGCCTAAATTTAGGCAAAGAGATGAAAAGGGTATGCTCTGCAAGCTACAAGTCTCAGCTCTCGAGGTCCCATCGAATAGAAAAAGGATTGATATGGACAGTGCTTACAGACAAAAACAAAAGTCATCAAGACAAGATTAACTTTGTGAATTTCACCCAATGGAATCAGAGAAGCATAGAAAGCACCAATGGGCTTAACGGGTTCTTTGCAGATATGATTATTAAAACCAAAAATCTGATTTTGAGATATACTCGAGAATGGGTTTTAGCCATTTAAATTCAAGAACCTATTGAAGGAAGGCCAGACAAAGTTTACTAATTGTGGTGTATATTCAATATTGGCAGAAAAGTTGGACTACATCAGTATTAATTTTTTTTTTTTTTTTTTTTTTTTTTTTTGTAGCTAAAAAAGACACAAAAAAGAAAAAAAAAAAACTTTTTTACTCCCAGTTATCAAAATTTTAATGCTAATCTAGGAAGTTACTTGCATACGAGAATGCAATTGCAATGTAGCTGTCACAATTTATCAGATTAATGCTAGACTTTGATTCACATCTATCGAGTTTTAGAATTCCTGAAAATAATAGATTGAATCTATTCATCACACAAGTATTAAAAAAAGAGATGTAAACTCCCATTCGGGATTTTTTAAGTTTGCATTATTGTATGTTCATGTATTCTAGTTAAGCTATAACTATGAGATATAGTTGGACATAAATATGTACAGTAAAAAGTTCGTCCACATTATTCACCTGGCAGGTTTTATGGATAAATTGCTTTGGGATGTAACTTTCAATGGTCAAGGTAAATTTAATGAAGTTTAAATTAGAAATATCAAGCAACAAAAACGAAGAAAAACAAAATCAAATCTATAAATTTCCTATACAAAATAAAGGGATGCTCGCAATCCAATCATAACATTAATTGCCCATCAGATATAAGCCAAAGACTTCGTGAAATTCAGAACAGAAGCCTCTGAGCTCACATCAGATGCACATGAAGTTAATATATAACCAACGAAGTTTCTTAGGGGGTCTATGGGAGTCCATCCAAAGGCCAAAAGTCAGACTCAGCATGAGAATAAACTCCTATTCAAAAACATTGGCCAGTGTTAAACAATATGGAAGGATATCTACTCAACAAAGGTAATTTTTAAACAACGATTGCAACACTGAGAAGCAGTTAAATCATATAAACAAAACTAAAAGAATTGTCAAGTGGAGAAGTAAATCGCACACTAACAAAACTTCTATGTTATATTATTGTGATTTGTTATTGATCCTATGTGTAGGACAGAGAAGAAGTTGGTTATCTTGATCAAGAGATATCAAAGTTACCACATTAGGTTCTACAAAGCCAAATGGAACTAACTACCTGATTAATCTATGCAGTTATACCAAAAATTGAAGAAAAAAAGGCATGAAAGATAAATTAGAGAACCCAAGTATCAAAGAAATACCTAATTATGACTATAAGAATATCAAGGTGACATACCACAACAGAGATGGGCTGTGGAAGGATAGCAAACCTTGGTCCTTCGCTGCTGTCAGCAGCTCCAAAACTCCACCTGAAATTCCTGTGGATGCCAAAATCCCATTTAATATTGTGCTAACCTCAGTATGAAACTCAAAACTTATCCTTTTCCTCATGCAAAAACACCAGATCGAAATAGTTCTCCCCCTCTAGAAGATCAAGAAATATGATGTTTACGTGGTTTTCAAAATGTAGAAATAAACCAAGTTGTAAAGTTCCTCCATAACAGGAAGAACCTGATAGCACCTCCTATCTCTGTCTTAAATGCCATATGAAAGCCACATCTAGCAAGGCCGTCTGCAGAAGCCTAGTATTTAGCAAACACTCAATGCATAAAAGAGATAGAGCTACATAATGCCAAAATTACCATGAAAAACAATAAACTTGACATACAATAACAATATATAGAATATCCTCATAACCACCCACCGTCAACATAAAGAAAAGTAAATAGATAATATTCTAGCTTCTACACTAGATTAAGAAAAAAAAAACACAAAAGAAGTGTATAATGCTCACAACAACAAGCAGCCTCAAGATAACAAGCCTAATAAATATTAGTACTGCTAAAAGCAATGGACATATTCAACTACAGAATTACTACTGCCTGATAGCAATGAGAATGAAGAGATTCGATCATTCTCAGGATCTGTTACTATCCAGCATTATGTCTTGCACGTGGAAAAGGATGGCATGTGCAAATATTTGGCAACTAGGCTTAACCATGCCTAGACTGAGTGCCACCATAACCACCACCGTAACCACCAGGAGTCTGTGAAGCATCGGATCTCCAGCCACCACTAGAGTAACCTGAATTTCCATTAGTGTCATCATATCCACTCCCCATGTACCCACCACTCGTGCCATGTGGCTCTCCACTTTGACCGCTACCAACATTGCTATTTGGAGCACCTGTAGCTCGTCCTCCAGAGGTTCCATAGCCGCCATAAGGACCATCATTTCCACCATAATAACCTTGATTCGCATATCCAGAAGCTCCACTAGGAGATTGGCCCCTTGGGGCAGAAGGAGGTACACCAGTACCCGAGGCACTCCAAGGAGCTGCAGCCCCAAAGCCTGGACTAGCGCCATAGCCGGGACCACCATATCCTGGAGCTTGGTTGGTCCAAGAACTTTTCATCGCCCCATGTGCTCCACTTAGATAACCAGCATTGACTGCAGTTGGATTTCCAAATGGTACAGCTGGACCACCAAATCCAGCACTAGCGCCACCATACATACCAACACCATAACTACCATAACTTCCATAAGGAACACCACTGTTTGGTCCTCCATAACCATAACTTGAAACACCATATCCAGAATATGGTGGGAAACCACCAGCAGTAGACTGTGCTTGCATATATCTATTGCCATCTGATCTACCATCGAAGTTGTTAGCGTTAGCGCCAGAAGAACCATAATTTTGATAGCCTCCACGGCCACCACTTCCTGGATTTGCATCCTTAGGAAGTGCCCGTTTCACCTCTACAAGTTTACCATTCAGTTCATGAAAGCTCTTACAAAGTACTCTATCAACTGCATCTTCATTGTCAAATGTTATGAAACCAAATCCACGAGGTCTCTGAGTATTTTGGTCATACATAATCACTACATCAGTTACTTGGCCATAATTTTCAAAATACTGCCGGAACCCATCTTCTGTTAGTGCCGAAGGTAGACCGCCAACAAATATTTTTTTGGTCTTAAAATATCCACTACCTCCAGAGCTTCTGCCGGAGTTATAGCTCCCACTTCTTGAGGAAGTTTGCTGTTCCTCTCTTGATAAAGCCCTTTTTGCCTCCACCTGTGTCAACAAAGCACAACTAGAATTGCTGAAAACACTCACCGGAAAGCAAATAAAATAAATATTTATCAGTTATCATAATGAGCATATAATATGTTGCAAGATTTTCAAAAGCATTTTAAAATAATCAATGGGTCAAGTTGATATATTTTGATTCCCTCACTGTCCTTGTATCCCAGACATAAATCCCCTTGCACGCAGTGCAATGCAAACAGACTAACAGAACTTTTGTTAATTAAACCTGCCAACACAATCATAATGGTATGCCACAATATATTATTTACCAGGAAGGCATGTGCTAATCAACTTCTCAAGCATATAGGTTCCCTTACAAAGTAGTGGTACACTCTCTTTTGATCTAAAAAACAAGAAGGCGATGTCTAGTACAGGGTGAGGTATTACCACATGAGAGTTCAATATCAGCCGAGGATGCTGTTTATGTGTTCCGGTATCAAACGAATGATAACGATAGAACAAACGTTTCAATCCGCTACTAAAAGTACTCATGAAACTGCCCGTCTAGAACCCTTAGAATACGTATACAAATGGACGGAGATAACTACAAAATTGAGAAGGTTACCCATAAAAAAAATGATCCACATTACACAATTCCAACTTCCCTTGCAGTTGAGATAGGAAGAGGGGATAGAGACGAAATAACCCAAACAATAACTATTCTGGCCGTTTCTTACTGTTTAGGACCACTTTGATGCCAGGATCAATAACAGTAAACCAATTATGAGCTGATGAAATACAAGTGAGAGACTGAGAGTGAGTCTTACTACAGCGCCACTGTAAATAATGAGCTCCTAAATTAAAGGCAATTTGACGGTTTAGTCCCACAAGAATATGGTCCTCGAAACCCCCATTATGAGAACAACAAAAAGAAAAACCGTCGAGAAAAAACATAACCTAATAAAGCAACGAAGTAATGCAGATATAAATTACAGAAGAAGAAGGCAAAACCTGGCGGCCATCGATTGTGTGCTTATCCTGAAGCACCTGATCAAGAACTGAAGGATCAGAGAAAACGACAAACCCAAAGCCTCGAGGACGGCCAGTGGTCTTGTCGCGCATAATAACGGCCTGGATAACTTCGCCAAATTGGGCGAAATGGCCTCTGAGCGTCTCCTCGGAAGTGTCCCAAGCTATTCCTCCGATGAAAAGCTTCCCCTCGTCGGAGTCCATGTCTCTGATTACTGAAAAGGTACCGGAATTTGGGGCTGCTTCGTGTTTGCCAATGAGTTGGAGTTACACTCAGCTCCTAGAGATCGAAAAAAGGGAGAGAGAAAAAAAATAAAGAGAGAGAGAAATGGAGGGAAGAGAATGAGCGCGCGAGTACGAGGAGGGAAATTGGGGTTAGGGTTCCGCGAATACGATTTTGATTCATTAATTTTATATATATATTTAATAAATATTTGAATTCATTATAGGTCTCATGACTCCCTGAGGTCGAGAGTTCGAATCTTATCCCATTTTTAGACTATTATTATTATTTTTATTAAAATACCATCGTTTCCATGGTTATAGTTTCAATAATTTTTAAAACCAATCTCCATTGGCATGATGCTTATTTTTATCAAGCTTCAATGTACCATATTAAAATAATATTTAAATATCATTTTCTCTTTAATTATCAAAATATCGATCACTTTCATATTTAAACATTGTTTTCTCCACGTCACAAAAAAAAAAATAAAAAAAATATATAATAGCTCATAGAAGTTAGACATTCAAACTTCTATCTTTTAAGTGTCCGTTTTTTTAATAGCCTTGATATTTAAAGAAAAATATTTTTTAATTTAAAAAATATTTTTCACTCACTTAATTCGTCGATATGGGTCAAATTTGTTCTATATAGTAAAAAAAAAAAATTGAAATTCAGTAATCGAATTATCCATCTAAAGTACTTCAAAATTTGAATTATTATTATAGTAACTTTGTTTTTAAAAAAATATTTCTATATTAACTTTAACGACATCAAGGGGAAGGGACCCACGTCACAAAATATTATTTTATTTTATTTTATTTTATTTTCCACTTTCTTTTCGATGACCATTTACAGGTTGTGATCATGATGGGTTCCGAGTCCTGACAGTCACTTGATTCGTTTGCTCGTTTCCCCCATAAGTTGAATTTAAAAAAAGAAGAAATCCTCTCGACCGTTTCACCCTGCCCCACTTGCCCTCCTTTCCTTTACTACCAATTCGAAGCATTCACTCTGTCTCTTTCTCTCATCTTCATCGGATTCTCTAATCTTCGTCGGATTCTCCCTCTACCTTACTCTGTATATCCAACCATGAAAACCCATTAGAGGGATCGGCCTTTCAGTGTCATCGGAGCATTTATCTCAGTCGGAGAGTCTTCCATTTTTGTTTTATCAACAATGGGGTGCTTCATTGCTTGTTTTCGCTCTTCAGATGACGTGAAGCGCAGGGAACAAAGGCGACGCAAGGTTTTGCCACGAATCCAAGTAAGCCATCTTCTAGTTTTCTCGAGCTCATGAGGGTTTTTTTTTTTTGCAACTTTTGTTTGATTTAATTGAAAGTGGTTGAAGAGTATCAGAGAAATAGGCCGACGGTAATCTCTCTATTGTGTTGATTTAGATTTCTACATGTTCATGGAATCTGTATTGATCTCGATTTCGTTGCTTTTAGTTATTTAAGTCCATTGGTTATAGTAAGAACTTGTTTGCTTTCTAGGAGTTTTCTTTGACGAACTAAACAGAGCTATAAGAACTGAGATCCCATTTTAAATTTTACTGTAGGCTAATGCTATCTCCAAGCCCGTTCAGACCTCACCATCCGCCGTAGACAATGCTTCTGATAGATCTACTAGTCCGATTCTGAAAGCTCGGTGAGCAACGAACAAGAAATTACCCCCTCCCTGTTTTTCTTTGAACACAAGCCGTTTCTTGTCGTGTTTTTTAGGTTCTGATTCCAAGTTTATGGGTTCCTTGTGTAGGGACAGGCCCGAGGAGCTGCAACTAAGCCCGACTACTAGGAAAAGAGTAACGTTTGATTCTAATGTAAAGACATATGAGCTTGATCATGTTGAAGCTGAAGCTGAAGCTGATGTCTTACTTGAAAAGGAAGGGTACAAGGAGGAGAAGGAACTAACTGGAATATCCCAATGCAAATCTCGCTCCGAAGATGGCTCCACTGTTTCGAGTGTTTCGTCGTACCCTCCCAATCATAGGTACCAGAATTATAGGGAGAGTGATGATGATGATGATGAATTGGATTATGCTGATAGTGATCTTGATCATGATCATGTTGACGATGATGATGATGATGGTGATGAGAACGATGATATTGAGGATGAAGAGTATGACCATTTCTCTGATGATGAAAGTGGGAGCAGTTCTGCTCAAGTGTTTGCTGATGAGGTCGATAGCTGTTTGTCTGTATGTGGGTGTCCTGGAAAGGCTGAGCCTCAAATAGGGGCGAGACGGACTGCTCGAGATAGGAATGCCTGTGTTCATTCTGTGTTGAAGCCTGTGGAAAATATCTCACAGTGGAAGGCAGTTAAAGTTAGGGATAAACATCGGTCGAATCCTCCTTCCCACAAAGAGAATTTGGCACTAAATGGAGCTCCTAGGAGTTCTTTTGGGACAGAGCCAAGTTTCAAAGAATCATCATTTGGTTGCAAATCAAAAACTTGCCAACCTAAGAACTCAGATCAAGGCATAGCCGTTGATGCCAGCCTTTCAAACTGGTTGAGTTCTTCAGTTACAACACCCCCAAGCAAGACTAGCACAGGCATTTTAGGTCTTGCAACACCAGAGTCACAAGGGTCAAACTCACCTAAAAACCAGGAAGATAGACCAATTTTGGGAGCCTTAACTATGGAGGAGCTCCGACAGTTCTCACCTCCTCCAAGGAGATCACCAAATAGAAGTCCCAATGAGATGCCAATCATTGGGACGGTCGGCACATACTGGAGTCACTCCAGCTCTGTTGAGGATTCTGGACCAGCCTCTTTCAAAAGAGAGTCAAATATCAGCGGTAACTACAGAGAAATGCGTGTGAAGTAAGACTGGCACTGAATTCTGATTGATGTTGTGGAAGGAAGAAACCAGTTTGTTTGGAGTGAGTGTGTCATAGATGTTGATAAATGAGGTATGAGTTTGAATAAACGAGTGCAAGCTTGCCAACTTGATCAACACCATTGTATGATAGACATGTTTGGGAGAGTTGTATTGGTGTGTTTGAATTGATTTATTTGTTGTAATACTCTTTTGTTCCATAGAGGTAATTCATTCGTTTGCTTATTGTTTTTCTTCATCTACATTCCTTTCCAATTGTCTTTTCTATATGAGATCCATTGATTAAAATTTCGAACTCTAATAAGGTAATGGGTAATCTGCATCAGTACTTTCTGTAAGTCGCATGTAAAGCAAAAAACTTACTTAGATTATTAGAGATAGATTTTTTTTTTTTTTGTTGAATTACACAAATGTTGACAGCAATTTCTAACAGAGAACCTTTGCTGTTGCATATTGAAATCACACAGCACTAAAGTTGCTACTGAGTGTACAATCTCTGTGTACAAGAGAATGATGTAACCAAAACTTGGATTTCAGTCTTTGCTAATAAACTAGAATGTGAGACCATTTATATCTAATATGCCTAAGTGATACTCAAAGCCAAAACCAGGTACCTACCCTTTCCCGCAACCTACACTGGCATTTTCAAGATTCAGTAATGACTTTGGACAATACAAAAGAAGACAGACCTGAAACAGCACAGCCTAATTCTCTGTCCTTTGGCGCTTTGATAGCTGGGAGCTAGATTTTGAAACGTCTGGCTCGGTATTTTCGGGGACTTTTCTATGCTGAGCTTCTGGCTTCCCGCCTTCTTCGTTAGTAACATTTTCGGATATTGTGTCAGCTTCAGATGGATCAGTGCGGGCTGTGCAAATTTCCACCTGGGAAGTTTCCAGCTCTGTTTTGGCAGAGAAATCATCAACCGTATCTGAAAATGGAGACTCATCCAATGTGGATGCTTTCAGGTTATTGCCTGACTTGCATTGTTTTTCAAACATCATTTGAAGGTACTTCCCTTGTTCTTCTATTCTTAACTGTAAATTTCGTTGGATCTGTCAAACAGCGAACAAGAAAGGAATTACCTCACAATAGTTAAATACTAAATGGAGGGATGGGGCGTCGTAAAAATATGGGACTAATGCGTTATGATCACATGAAATCAGACCACAAACACACACACACACCATCTACCAGAATTCATCGAACACAGACTGGTCTGATAAAGGACTAACCTGTTCTTAAGCTCTCCATCAATCCAGGCACTTGTGTGTTATCCACATTATTACCAGACCAGCAAAAGAATAAAAATATACCATTCTTTCACAATTTATGAAGCATAGGAGTATTCTATGGTTGCCTAAAGCAAATTATCATAAAAGGGAGGCTCCAACAAGCACTTTCTGCTATCAAAATTAAACCATCTCACTTATAATTTGTAATGGCCTAAGCCCTCCGCTAGCAAATATTGTCCTCTTTGGACTTTCCGTTTTGGGCTTCCGTTCAAGATTTTTAAAACGCGTATGTTAGGGAGAGATTTTCACACCCTTATAAGGAATGCTTCGTTGGGATCGAATTCCATGATTGCCTAAAGCACATTTTCATAAAGGACAGGCTCCAACTAGCAATTTCTGCCATCTAAATTAAAGCATCTCTCTTATAATTTGTTGATATTTTCTTTCATAACCCGAAGTCCCATGACCTTCCCATCATACTTCATAACTGTAGAGACTAAATCAGATTCCACTACATCATCATCAATAAAAGGGCATTTTAACAAAAGGGCATTTTAACATCATCAATAAAAGGTTATAACGAACATGTGAGTTCTTGTGGCTAAATTCAAGGTAGTTTATCAGAATTATCACTATGCCAATCCTTGGGGCACGCTTTCAAGGAGAGGATTTAACTCAATTGATCAGCAGAATCTGTTCAAAGTAACAAATACATACCTCGAGTTGCTCATGTAACTTTTTCTGAACTTCCATCTGCAGACGTAGAGCCTCTGTGATATCAATACTCCTGCTATGCAAAGCCAGATCAATACTAGGAAACCCATCTTATACTTGGGAAAAACTGGTTGTTCACAAGAAGAATGTAAACATGGAGGACCCCAGTAAAATAATTCCTAAACAAATGTACCCTAAAAGTATTCCCATGTGAACGGTAAATCCGCTAGTTTAACAAATAGTGTAAGGGGAATATTGATCCTTTTTGGCATTCTGAGAGAAGGTGAATAATTGGAAAAGAAAAACCAAAGAACAATGGAATAAAAAAGTCCAACTAAATATGCCTAGAAATCTCAACCCTCTTGAATGAACTCATAAAGCAAGAAATGCATAGACAAGTCAACAAAATCTGCCTAGACATCACAGCCATCATGAATGAGCTAATAAAGCAATAAATGAGTAAATAAGTCCAATCAAATATGCCTAGAAATCTCAGTCATCTTGAACAAACAAGTCCAACTACAAATGCCTAGAATCTCAAACTGATAATGCCACCAGCCTTTAAACCATGCTTGAACATATTAAACTGCATACACTTAAATTTTCCAAAAATAAAACCCAAAAAATTGACTAACGTTTTCAAATCGAGGGATGAAATATCCTCAAGCGAGGTGGTACTTTTCTCCATTGACCCTGCAGTGAAAATTCATTCAATTTTTAAATCCAGAGTATCAAACAAAATCAAATCATATGCGTCATCTTGATCTAACTATTGAACTTAAATACAGGGGTAAAACTTTGCATGCATTACAAAGTGCAGAACGTAAGTCAGATATCATAAGTATTTTCTATACCTTTTGATGATTCTGGTTGGTATCTAGCCGTCCTATATTTCTGCAAGCAAGAAGCCATATAGCCAATTATAAGTATAGAATACTGGAATGTTCAGACATGAATAGTTGCTTATTACCCAAAAAATGTTTGGACATATGCACACAGTGCAGAACGGGTGGGCTAATGTAGACTACTGATGTCTGAACCTTGTTTTTTTTTTTTTTTTTTTTTTTATTATTATTATTATTATTATTATAACTCGTTCATGTAGAAGTAAATATACCTGCAAGTGGCTCTTCACATGATAGATTGTCAAACCCTCCACTTGCATAAGCTTTAGAACACCTTTTGGAGTAGCTCCTGACAGATGAAATAGTAAAGCCATTTAGACATAATAACCATTATCAAGACAGGACGTGAAGCAGGCGGGCAATACACACTTTCACTGCCACCAAGTTTGTTTACAGCCTCTACAAATGCATCATGAAGTTCTGGTGTCCATCGCATTCGTGGCTTGGAGGGAGCTCCATTTGAAGAGGGAGTTGAGGTAGCAATCATAGAAATTTCCCCAGAAGAAGGAAGCTGATTTTGAATTTGAGACTGCTGCACTTGCATTTTTATCACTGGTTTAGATGCTTGGTACGCTATCTGCGGAATCAACAAGACCAAAACAATTATAAGTCCCTCTTAGAAGTATTAAGCCTGTCAAATGGACAAAAATATGCATAGTATTGTGAAAGAACTCCAACCTTTGGTTCCAAATCTGCAACATTGGCATCCACTAGAAGGTCACTCCAATTAGAAGTCAATGAATCATCAGTTATTAGTCTATCTGTCCAATCCTGCCAATCATTTTCTTTACTGAATTCATCTGAAACCATAAGAGAGCTGCAACTATTGTTTTCTACGTGACTATTGCCAACAGGGTTATTTTCAGGAGCTTCCAGAAAATCTGGCAGTGCATCCGTACACCAGGAATTGACATTTTCACCAGTAGGATGGTTTGTTGATGAAAAGAGTTCTGAATGAGAATGTAAGAGTGCACCATTAGCTGATGTATCGGAAATGAACGGTGCAACTGATTGGTTTTCATAAAACGAAACGGATGAGTAGTGAAGATCTGTTGAAAACCCTGGAGAAGATGAAAATATATTGCCAACTACTCCACTGCTAGAGTGTAAATGGTTGGAATGAACAAGTGGCCTTGATACCAGTTCTCGTTCCATTGAAACCTGTTGAGAATCTGGCAACTTAGGATATACCTCCTCCAAACAAGTAGGCAGTAGGACTCTTAATGGTTTAGATATATCTTCCTTTACCTCTGCACTACTATGCTGCCTTGCACTTGAACTTGCAATGGATGAGACAAGACTCGCCTCAATTTTCATCCTTAAATCAAAGGAAGGAACAAATTTCATCTATTTGCGGCAATAGTTTAAGCACCACGTGGCAATCCATCATATTGTAGCACATAACTGGTCCTTAATTTACTTCAGTAGTCACAGCTTACTCCAAGTCCAACATCTAGAAATGGACAGTGGGGGAGGGGGTGGAATCATCAATTTTGACAAAAGTAGAAACAATTTCAGAGAAAAATAAATTACATTTCGGAAGAAAAAGAAAAGGCTTCTTCTCAATGAACTAAAGCATATACATGTTATCGCAAATAAAAAGAGATTTCACCAGCAAGATGACACAAGACCCATCAATCACCAAAGTTTAGATGATTGAATTTGGAGCTAATTTCCCAGAACCTAACAATTTGATACTGACAGAAGCAAAAACTTTTTTTTAACAATAATTCAGGCTGAGGGGAGATGAATCGTAAAACCCTTCCCAATATACTCATACAATTCCGTTTTCTGAGCGTCTACTCAACTCGAAAAACTATAGATGCAATTGTAAGTGATCATCTTTACCATCAGCTGACATCATATAAACGCTACATCAAAGCACTTGCAATTATTATGATCATAATTTATTTTTCAAATCAAATTTCTATAACTTCAACTGCACCATCACAAACCAGCCAAATTAACAAGAATTTCAAAGTAAACAAGTCGAATATCAAAACCTGGAGACTAATTATTCCAAGAAATACAGTTTATATAGCAGCTGAGAAACCGACTTCAACAACACATTGTTGAAACGGAGAGAAGAACATACAATTGAACTTACGCAATAGCAAAACATCAAATTCTGAAGCAGCCAAGTGGATGAATCCCAAAACGAGTTCACAATCGGCCTCAAATGGAAAAAAGATTACACACACACACAAAAAAAAAGAAAAAAAAAAGTGATAAACCTAACTAATCGAATGGATAACGTGCAAATTCTTACCCAAAAGCCGAATAGAAAGCGTCTGGAAGGTAGAAGAAGAAGAAAAAAAGGAGGAACCCCGCGAAGAAAAAGACTCGGAATAGAATCCGAAAAACCACAAATGATACGGCGCTGAGAAATCGGAGGATGTAGCTCTTGGGTCACAGGCGGGTGATTTAAATATGTCACCGGCACAGCCGATGAAAGCCGGATGAGGTGACGGCCGTGATGGTTCCGCTTTGTCGTCATTGCACTCTGAAACGTACGGAGCTAAATTGTTGTACGCGCCAAAAATGGCGCGTAATCCCACACGTTCAGTTTTGGCCAATGGTTTGTACAAGTGAACGTTTTTTATTAGTAATGAATTAAACAGTTGATAGGCTGCGAGTGGGAGTATTCTCAATGTTGTCATTTTTCTGCTCTTTGTCCCAGTGGCCAATACGACTCGTTGAAAAATAAAAAAAAAGGTTTTTTCTTTTAGGTTTTTGTCGAATGAGCATGCCCACTTTTTTAAATTATAATTTATTCCTCAATTTTTTATAATTATAATTATTTAATTACAAAATAAACAATTTTGGCTACCACAATTATTCTACTAAAATATTATAGTCACTCCCTATTTTAAGAGATAATATTAATTAATTGAGTTAGGTTTGATTTAATTAGTCAATTTTAACGTAACTCAACTGATATCAATGATTTGAATCTCTTCACTTAATATTATTAAGTTTTAAATTAAAAAATTGCCAACTTTAATTTTGAAGATTGAATTGTCTATTAATTTGTAATCATATTTGAAATAATAATATGATATGTTTATTAATTAATATGACATAATATTTTTTATGAGCTTAATATTTATACAATTTGTAATTAAACCACCCATTTTTTATTTATTAAATTGTGTTTGACGTGTAATGTAAATGGGAGATGGATTTGTGAAGAACAAAATAATATATTCCATTATACCGTCTTTCATAATGATATTCTCGTTATTTTTCAAACAAATATTGATATTGATATTCTCATACTTTCAAAGATTATAAAGTACAGAGGCAATTTTATATCAAATTTTGAACCCAAACATTTACGATGCACTTCAATAGAATCTTAATAGAATCTTTTACGACAAGTTTAGCAATGAATTTGGAAACAAAGAATCTAATTAATATCAATACCAAAAAAAAAAAAAAAATCAAAGCTGATAGTTTTGGAAAAGAAAATAATTAAATATCAAAACAAGATATTTTGAAGCAAATAAAAACAAAAACCTAAATTTGAGGTAACAATTATAATTTTTTTTTTTTTTTAAAAAAAAAAAAAAAAAAAAAGAGCATATGGAATCAGCATCCACTATGAACAATTGATTTTTAATTTTTTAATTTTTTAAAATAATTTTGAGGTTGAAGGATATTGTGAAGAAATTGGAACATGAAGCAGATTCCATATATCAAATTTTGCAGAATAAGAGACAGATTCTTTTAATATAAAGATGTTTCCCTTTGCCAAATTCCATTTGTTCAAGTTCTTCATAAAAGTTCATTGTGTTAAATAATTTAATTATTTATTTTCCTTTTAAAAAGCCAAGTGTCACCATAGTGTTGCAATTATTAGATATAAATTAATTAGCTACAATATTTTGATCTTACTTTTCCATTTAATAATATAACACCAACCCAACTTTTTAATTAGACTTCACTTTCCTAAACTATTTCAGATGCGAACATAATCTTACGTTACTCCAAAAAGTTAATAAGATATCGTGTTTTTATAAATAATTTTATTAAAGAAGAATTTTCGTTGGTATCACTTTAAAAAAATTAAAAGACGCCAAATTAAAAAAATATAATAACGAAATAAACTTTATATGATAAAAATATATAAAATATAGTATTTAATATGTCACATAAGACATGAAAAAAATAGATAAATATTGAGATTAAGCCACGTAGTACATGGAATTGGGGAGTTTGAATCTTCTATCAGCAGCGGGAAGGCCTTCAAAGCTGCTCCATTGGTCACCAACAATGCCCCAAATGTGGTAGCCTTCATCAACAAGCCTTTGCCTTGCTTTTATTTTGTATTTTTGCACTTCTTTTCCTTCATCTTCAAGACCCCTGTTCATCGTCGCCAAAAATTTAAATAAATTAGAGTTAAATTACCATTTTAACCTTTAAACTTTTATTTAATTTCGTATCTTAAAAAAAATCTTATGACTTATTTGATATTTTTTAATATTTATATATTTATTGGACGCGTAATTAAAAATTTAATGTTTTATGAGACCGTGCAATTCTATTTTAGCTCTAAATTTTTTTTTTTTTTTGAAAATTTAGAAATATTAATATTTAATCTTTTTAAATTTAATAACCAGATTGGAATCTTTAACTTGGTCAAAAATATATATTAATTACTATTGAACTATACTCGTTTTAGCTAATATCGGTTCATTTAATATTCAAGTTGACTCGTGGTCAACACCTTTTCGAAAAAGTTTCTCTTTTAAAGCATAATTTACGATAGGAGAGAAAAGAGAGAGACCTCAAAGTGAGAGCAGACCATCCATGGAATCCAACTTGGATGAGATTATCAACCGTTGGAGATCTAAGATCTTCGCCTCTTGAAGATATCAAAAAGATTTTAATCCCTTTGTCTCTTATAAGATTGAAGAGCTTCAATGTATGCTCAAGAGCTGGTGCCTTGCTGCTTTTCATCCACTCTTCTACGTCTGTTTCATTTAACTTTTCTCCTCTGTTTTACATGTTATCGTAAGTTACGCATAAATTTCACGAGAAAAACTACAAGTTTCATTAGATAACACTCTTTGTGCTTCAAAATTGAAGTTTTTCTTACGACCCAGTTCTTAATTTTTAAACAAAAACGCTATCAAACATGATCATATATTACTTTAGGCATCAACTCTATAGAGCTTTTGAACGTGCAATATTAGTGGCATTGTCGAAGTGACTCACCCGAAACCGTGTTTCTTGTAGAAAGGAATGTTGGACAAAAGGGTATCATCAACATCAAAGATCCAAGCATCAGTGCCATCACCTTCAAGGCTGCAACAAGTGCTGAGATAAAGCTTGACCTCTTCAATTGCCCTCTCAGAATCAGCAGTGTATTGGGAAGATGTCATGTACTTCTTGATATGGCTAATGCATTCTTGAGGCACAACTTCAAAGCCTTTAACATTGTTTAGCTCAACATTAACCCTCCAACTTTCACAATAGATTTTCAAGCTATCACCCAAATCCAAATGGCTGTTTTTTGGCCTCAAAATGTTCCAATCTCCACTAGCAAATGGTGCCAAAAGGGGTGAGAGAAGAAGCCAAAATGGCACAAGATTTGCCATTGCCAAAGTGGATGGGATTGTGGGGGAAGGGTTATTGGAGGGCTTTCTTCAAGAGAGAATGGAAATAAGAGCCTGTGGGGTAAAGTGGAGTCAAGGAAATTTATGGGAGAAGGATAATGAGAGCTAATTATAACCATGTGTACAAAGAGGCTATTGGGTGTGCTTGACAACTGGATTTGGCCCCATTTCTATGCTTGATTGAAGGGCTGCTTGTGAAATGGCCATTAAAATTCGAACCCAAAAAATAGACTTCCAATCCACCCTCCTCCTTAGGAGTCCAACGTTCTCACTAGCACACCGTACGGTGTTTTTGTAATTGTCCAAAACCCACCGTTAACAGATATTGTCTGCTTTGATCCGTTATGTATCTCAGTCACGATTTTTAAAATATGTCTGTTAGGGAGAAGTTTCCGCACCGTTATAAGCAATGTTTCGTTTCCCTCTCCAACCGACGTGGAATCTCACATGAGCGGGATGATTCACATACCACTGGTCACTTATTAAAAAATATATATATATCTTAACCAACATGCCTAATTATTTTATACGTTATTGGGTGCTTTTAATGCTAGAAATATAGTGGAGCCAAGTATTATTAGAAAAACCCAAAATATAAAGACTATAAATGCAATTAAATCCCTTAATCAAAGGGTGAGTAGGGGCCTCATACTCGACATTATTATTACAGATGAGGATACAAAATAGATAAGTTTTAGTCTAAGGGTCAGTAGGGCCATCAAACTAGACATTATTATTACAAGTAGAGAGAGAATTCAAACATATGATTCTTTCCATCGATGATACAATATTTTAACCGATTGAACTATACCACATGAACGACGGGGCGGCAATATTGTGCACCAATGAATTGATACAAATAAAGTAAAAGACATTTAAATGGTAATTGAGAAATTTTGTAGGTAAGATTGAAGTTGAAGACAAACAAGTAATCTGTGCACTTTTTGACTTAAGATTTGCAAGGAAACAAAAGGTAGAAAAAGTTCACTACAAGCTTTGAAAGGAATCTTTCTTAGTCTATTCTGTGGCCCACCAAAAGGAATAAAGACAAAAGATGGTGGACACAAAAGCAAGGGGCCAACATTTATCCACTAATTTTACCCTAATCACTTGTGACGTCCCATATGGTTGGGAGTAGAACAAACCACCATTTATAAGAGTGTAGAAATCGTCTCCTAGCAGACGCGTTTTAAAGCCTTAAAGGGAAGCCCGAAAGAAAAAACCCAAAGAAGACAATATCTGCTAGTGATGGATCTGGACCGTTACATCACTAACGTATACTAAAAAATAAAAACATCAAAGTGGTATGGTTTTGGGAGAATTAAAATTCTTCTACCCTGAAACTTTATCAATTTTCTTTAACTTTAAATTTAAATACTTTGATTATAAAAACTATTTTGCAATATAATTTTACAACCTTATAAACACCCTCCTCAAGGATTAACTTTGGTATATGTGGAGGCAGAACGTAGTTCTAATACCATTTGTAACAATTCAAACCTAATGTAAGATCTAACAATGAGGTGTCCAGCATCCTGGTTGACACACATTTCAGTGTCTGGCTTATATCTATTTGTAATGGCTCAAGCCCACACCGCTAGCAAATATTGTTAACTTTAGCCTGTTACGTATCGTAGTTCGCCTCCTATTTAAAAACAGATTGGTTAGAGAAAGGTTTTCACGCAAAAAAAAAAAAAAAAAACCAAGATACATTTACGAATGAGAGAGAGATTTAAGCAATAACTACTGAGGAAAAAAATCATACAGAATCTGTAATTACTGCATAAACTTATGAGCAAATAATTGAAAGCAAAAAACAGAGAACATTGAAAGGCAGAAATAATTGAAGAGCAACAAAATTGGATGAAATTAAGAAAGTATTCAAACACTTTACAAATTTGATAATTGGAAGGCAGAGAAGAAATAGCTAAGTATATGCAAAAAACTCTATCTCAGAGTTAATTACATGAACAAAAAAAAATTTCCCATCTATCTCCCATACAAAACAAACCCATTTTAGAGTTCTTGTTTCTGGTAAGAACCCATCAAAGACCCTTCATTATTCCACAATTTACAGAAATGGGTATCAAAAGAAACAAGAAAAATCACCACAAAAACAGAGAGAATTCAAATTCAATGAAGCAAGCCATCATCAAAGTTAAGAGAATAGCTTTGAAGATCATAACTGTACTGAACTGTTCTCTTTTGCAGTCTCAAGTTGTGCTTCCACTGATACTTGAGCTTCAGAATCAAGTGTCTCAAAGAAGATGAACAGCTCAAAGGAGGCGTTTTTGAATCGCCCACATAAGAAATTGAAGACCCAGAATTTGCAATTCTGTTTCCAAGCCTTAGGAATTGCCATTTCCACAAACTAAACCCTAGAACTTTCATTTTGGGGCCTTCAGATTTGGAGAGAATTTGAGAGAAATGAAGGGAAAGGCCAAAAGGAAGAGATTTTGAGATGATACCTTTTTTTTTCTTTTTCTTTTTTTCTTGAAGGACAGATCTGGTCCCAAATTTGAGAGAAATTAAGGGAAAATGAAGAGATTTTTCTTTTTCTCTTTATTTTTTGCAGTTGAGGACAGGGTTGGTCCCAATTTTGCTGAGAGGGTATTAAAGGACTGTGAGCTGAAATGAGGTAATGTCAGAATCATCAGTAACGCCAACCGCACTAAGGGAAAAAAAAAAGTTGAGGCCTTTTGTCGTATTTTAGTTTGAATTTTGTTGAAGTCTCTCATCTTCTAATACTTATTGTTGTGTTTTAACCGTTTGAACGTGTCTGGTATATCATACAAAATTTTACCTACCATTTAGAAGGAATGTTTCATTTCCTTTTACAATCCAATTTAATTTTGTACAAGTTCAAGTATACTTCTAGTAGTTATTGTTCGATACCCTTTCGTTCATATCTACCATGGACTTGTGATATTTACTTTTTCACTCCAGGGATGGTTTTTTTTTATATTAAAAAAAAAAAACTTTTTACTTTCCTGAAGACTGCAAGTTGGGGAAAAAAAAGGTTTAAAACAATGTCCGTTGGCAAAATTTCTTACCCAACACCTACTGTGGCAGCGGAGAAGAAAGAAGGGAACAATTCACTCAGACATGAATTTTTGGGTATGCAGAAAGTAAAGGAGATATAGAAAGCATAAATAAGTATACTTTTTTTATGCTTTTTTTGGTTCGTAAATTACGTGTAAAGTAGAGTGAAGTGTGGCAGAAGGATATGGAAAAGATAACATGATTCCCTGATCCTCGTCAGATTGCCATGAAATGGGTTTCAGCTCCACCCCATTCTTTCTGCAAAAATACACATCTTCTTACTAATTTTTAACTTCTTTTCACTGACAATTTTATTTTTTAATTTATGCAAATTTTAGTTTATTGTGAATTCGATTCATGTGTTTCTTCGTCTTCTTTATCAATGTTTCCAAAATTTAATAACTAAAAGTTATTTTTTAAACAAATTGTTATTATTTTTAAATTAAGGAAAAATATTCTCAATTCCTGAAAGAGACCAGCAATGGACTTCAGTTCATAAACTTCTAAAATCTAGTAATGCAATTGAAGATGACAATTATTTCCTTTCTTTTTTGTAGAATTTCCAAATGTTCCAAGTGTTCATCGAATGTCCTAGTTTTTATAGAAAACAAAATCTAATTTTATCATCGTGGAGGAAGAATCACGAATCAATCAATCAGAGAGGCATATATGGCATCAAACAAACATGGAAATGGAAACTTCTCTAGTTTTTCCTGTTCCTGATTCTTAGACTTATGTGAGGGGAAAATTTTATGTTCAGAATTCCGATACCTCGTTAATTCCCGAGAGGACCGATATCCACAACCACGACCCTCACTGCAATGCCGAGAAATGACAAGGTTTCCTCCCGATCATTTCCTTCCCTACCCTGCAGACAATCTGATAGGGAGACTTTTGAATCGGTACCAGAAATCAAATCATGGGCACAAATTAACTTCATCTATAGAGACAAAACACATTGAGTATCAACCAAAACTCATAACCATAATTTCTTGTCAAGATAAAGTAAGTTAATCCCAACAATGAAATTTAATCATATAATCCTAGCCTAGAAGGATAACAATTCACTTGATTTGATGGTCAAACAATAGCATTAGCAGCACTTGCAATTCTCGGCCAGAGATCCGCACATTCCTTTCCAATTGGGCCTGTTATAGCAGAACCTGCAAGACCCAAGAAAATAACCATTCAAATCCATGAAAGCAAAATAAACGAAAGTATGAAAACCAGAACACCTCCAAAATTACCAGTACTCAAACTACATTTCTAGTTAAGTAAGGTCAAATACATTGATATTTACGGTGCATTATTCCAGAGAAATAAAACATCAACAAAAGTAACATATCGAGGGCGTGATGATTTCTCTTCTTCTATTGTAAATGAACACAGAAGATTAACATGTTACATATCATTTTCTAGATCACATATGAACTATATACATTAAAGAAGGAGAGATCATACCTTTCATCTCTCCTTTGGGATTCACGATGACACCAGCATTATCTGCACAACGGAAAAGACTCTTATCCAACAACTATATAATTCGATTTTATATGGGTGAAGACATGAAACAGTCCTAAAAAATTGACAACAATATGATACTAAACACATAACCCGATAGCCATTCTTATAATGAAAACATTACTACTAGATCACATAGTAAGCCATTTAATCCAAAGTGAAAAATGGAGATATTCGCTTCTATGAATAACCTTTGCCATCGAATTAAAATAGAAAGCACCAAAATTAACAATCTACACAGACCATGTTTGTATGAAACTAAACTAACAGAGTAATAAGATTTTCTTAACCCAAATTTCATCCACAACACATAAAGAACAGAAATCATCCACAAATTTTAAGATAGATTCAATCAACAAAGAATAACCGCCAATACTACATCCAATATCAACAATCCAATCGATCAATGTTAACTAGAACGATAACTATATGCCTACACAAACTAACCTAAACGCAAGATAACATGGTATAAAAATGATCGGAAGCGAAATACGACAGGTAATTTAAGTAGTGAATTACCTTCGAAGTACATAAAGACACCATCCTTTCGGCGCCATGGCTTGCGCTGCCTGACAATAACAGCAGGCAGCACCTTCTTCCTGAGGTCAGGTTTTCCCTTCTTGACCGTCGCCATAACCATGTCACCAACACAAGCAGATGGCAGACGGTTGAGGCGGCCCTTGATCCCCTTCACCGAAATGATATAGAGGTTCTTAGCTCCTGTGTTATCGGCACAGTTCACTGTAGCCGCCACAGGAAGACCTAGCGACATCCTAAATTTATTCCCGGCGGAACCTCCCCTACCTAAATAGATACACAGCAATAACAAACCTCAAATCTAAGAATATGAAAACAGTAGCAAAACAAAGATCGAATCAACTAGTGCGTTTACAGTTACATATAAAGAGAACGTCGGGAACAAAATGGACATAGAACGATCAAACCATACCTCGCTTCGACATTGTCGACGGGCTCTCTAGCTGCCTTCTCTATCCTCCGATCAAAAAAGCAAATGAAAACAAATGCGGTTCTTAATATATGAAAAGACGACGGCGCAGAGTCTACGTTTTCTGGGGTTAGGGTTTTAGTCGATGTGTCTAAACGCAGTTCTTTACTGTCCTCCGTGTTTTGCTAAGCCCGTTTCACATGACTTAATACGACATCGTTTCATTGATTAATAGGAAAACTAAAACAAACTTTACCCTAAATTAACCATGGTTATTAATTTTTACTGAAGAACTGTCACGTGTTCTATTTTCGAGTTTTTTTTTTTTTTTTTTTTTTTTTTTTTTTTTTTTAATTATTGAAAAAATCTTATCTATTGACACTGCATGTTACATTAGTAGTAACCAAATATCAAACATTAACAATTCACAATTGATACTAAGTCAAATATTTTTAATTTTCGAAATAATATTAAAAGGTTGTAACCCTATTTTCGACGAGTTGGTCGGATTGACTGACGAGACAAAAAAATGTAACCCTTAAATTGATCCAAATTTTAGATTTTCCAAGAAATCATGTCGAAGGAAAGAAAGCAATAATGATTATAGTCAACCAAATGAAACATTGAAGCAAAATGTGAAGACTGAAATCTACATGAGTGACCATTGAGTGTTATTGAATAAAGCTTAACGGGTGGACACATCCTAACCGAGTTGGTAGAGGTTTAAATATCTGGGCTCTACTCATTGCGAACATTACAACAATCAACCAAGCTGAACACACTCGTAAGGTAAGAACATGAAGTCAGAAACATCCGTACATCCCAAGCTCTCGTCAAATCGGTGAACAATCTCAACTTTCCCACTTCCAATATCACAACAAACCACTACCTCCGTCGTGTTCAAGTAAATCCTTTCCGAATCCCATGCCTGAAACCCCACAATCCCAACAATTCTCCGCCCAACCGCCGCCGTCGCCGCCCTTGCGCACAAGGTGTTTGCGATAATGCCAACGAGACTTTCAACGTTTAATCTACACTTCAAACCCCACAAAGACGATGCCTTATCCTGAAGAATCCAAATCTCAATAACCTCGCCGTTGGTCGACGCCATCACCACCTCCCCACCCGCGACGGCGAGGCAACGGGAGAATACTTCCCGGCGATACTCCGGTTCCTCAAATGGAAATCCCACTTTCAGAAACTCGTTTTTTAGCAAATCGAAAGCGTAAATCATCGATCGAAACTCCAGCCAGTAAAACACCCCGTTTAGAACCACCGCCGACGGCCCTTCGAAGGGCAAAAACAATGAATCCATCGCCAAATTGAAGGCCAAGTGCCGCCATTCCCCTGTTTCAGACGAGAAAATCTCCATCGGTTCGAGCCCTAAATTCCCAAATCGAAGAATGGTGAACGAAACAGAATCATGGGAATGGAATCCGATCTTAACACCGGTGAAGAGATTCCTCGGTTTCGGGATTGGAATCAGGCGATTGGAGGCGGGATTCCAGACAGAGTAGTTGACAATAGGGTTTTGATTGGATTTGCCGCAGAGAAGAAGGCCGTTGCTAGAGGCAATCAGTTTATAGAAATGGGTGTTAAGAATATTGAGAGAGGAAGGGAAGAAGTGAATCGGGACGCCATTTTTGCTGATGGTGGAGCCCTGAAAGAAGAAGCCATGGTGCAGAGGAGAGGAAATGGCGGCATGAAGAAGGAGAGGTATGGTGGAAATATGGGTTTGCCAGAGCTTAGAGACACAGTTTGCTTTAGCGAGAGATCTTAGAGAGAAGTGGCGAAGAATTTCAATTATAATGTCCTCTGGTAAGTAGCTGCTGCTGTTCATCGCCATGGCTTCCTGATGAAGAAGAAGAAACCAAGATTTTAGAATATATGTATATCGAATTAAATCTTGGAGAAAAAGAAATCAACAAATATATATATATATATATATATAATATTTTATCTAACATTATTTCTAAAATTTATAATTTTAAGATTAAAACATAATCTCTAATAATAAAAAAATATTTTAATTTAAATATTAAAATTAGAATCTCAAAATCAACTAAATTATTTATTTTTAATATTGCAATATACATTGAGGATGTATAAGCCAATGGAGAGCAACGAAGGATTCTAAACACAGTCGTTTGGGTTTGATTAACCTTTGTTTAAGAATTCATTTATCTAACCTACACTTATGTTATAAATAAATAAATAAATAAATAAAGGGCGGTATTTATTCATCAAAAATAAGAAATTGTTCTTACTCTGGCGGCGGATGAAACGACGGCGGTTTTGGTCAGCATCTGAAATTCCGGCGATAAACAATGACGGAGGTAGTGGAGGAGCCGCCGATGGTTGCCTGAAGCTTCGTCGTTGAATAATGGTTTATTGTAATGGCCAAAAGGGGAAGTTCCATATAAAGAGAGGAGCAATGCACTCCCGATCGGTATCTAATGAGGAAATTATTAAGTTTTTTCCTTGTTAAATATGGAGACGTTGTTGGAGGGAATTGTGACCCTTTTTTTGTCCTTTTCTGTTATTTTGAATCTTTTAAGAAAAATATTAATTATTAAAAAAAACTAATTATTTCAAATTAGGAAGGTAATAAGTGTCTTAGTTATGGAAACTAATTACTATTTGTTTTATTAAATAAGTATAACAATTGGTCCAAGCATGCTTCCTTTTTTTAATTATATCTTTTTAGGTCAACTTGTTCCCAAGCATGATTCATTGCCATCTCTATTATTATGCATTTAATATTATTCTTCACCAAAAAACGAATTATCAATTTCATTTATTATTATAAATTTAAATTGGAGCAAATACTATTTTGTTAGTATACTTTCAATTCCATTCCATATATAAAAGGTTTTAATTATAATTATAATATACTGATAATAACATGTAAACTAAAAAATATTGATTGAATTAATATAAAAGTGATAGATAGATTAATATGCTAGTGCCACACGAATTTTGACCGTATGTAAAAACTATTCTATATCATTTATAATTTTTAAAAAATTATATATTTGAGGTAATGAATAACAAATCTCGATGGTAAATACAAAATAAATGGTACCACGAGATAAAAGTCCAGTTTATATTTATCATCATATGGGTTCACCTCTTCAACTAACTTTCTAACCAATAAAATAGGAATGATGATAAAAGAAATACCAAAATAAATAGATTAAGATGAACAAATCTTTTTATCACAAGACAGAGCTTGAATAATTATTTTATGCCCGAAAAGCTTGAACTTTCAAGTTCCACGATCAACAACATTCTAACTTTGTCAAACATTCTTAAAAGAAGCGAAAACTATTTAATTTAACGCATCAAGGAGAAGTGTTGGTATGATTTTAAGATTATGAAATTAAACTCATAATCACATAAAAATTATTTAATTGGAACTTAACTTCCAAGATTAGTAAAAATTACAAAAAAACTCTCCATAGTTAATGAATAAACAAATTTACTAACCATAAAAACCCTCTTTCTTTTAGAGTATTGAAAGGATAATGTGCCAACATTCAACTAAAGAAAAGAGCAAGAAATGGAAACTCCCTACAAATTGAAGAAACAAACCTGCATAAATTGTAGCCTAGGACGTCATCATAGGTTCAATGCTAGTAGTAGAACGAATAGGGAAAAGAATAGAAACAATTGTGCATGAAAATGAAAGGTGTCCTCGTTACCTGAGTTTTATCCTATCTCACCATTAAAGGGTTGTAGTATTATTCCATTCAAAGTTCAGATCATCTTCAACGACGTTTGGAGATTGGATATGAGTTATCTGATCAACGACAGCATTCATGTAACCACTCATTTCTTCAATTACTCGATCAACTTTCATATTTTCGAGCTCTCGACGAATGCATATCGTCACCAACGACGCGTTGGACTGTAGACCTCCCGGTCCAGCAGGCATTATGGCAAAACCAGAAGGTCTCAGACACAAACTTTCCTTACAAAACCTCGGTATGAGAGAGAGATGAACATCTGCTTCTGACATTCGTGACGATATGACGAAGGAACAATATTCATCCAATGAAGTCTCTTGTACGAAGAATTCAAGGGCCTGTTGCAAAAAACAAACATAAAATTGAAGTACAAAAGTTTTGGGGAAGGATCAGGTTGAGATGTTTATGTATAGAGAATCACCTCCACGACCTCGCCATCTCCTGTGTCGACTTTTGCACGTAAACTAATGCAGTTACTTTCATCTTCTGAGAAAAATACAACCGACGTCTTGAGCTGTGCCTGTGATTTTATGCTCAACCACTGTATGTAGTCATGTTAGTAAGCATTTTTCTGAATTGTTCATAATGTTTAAAACTCAAGCTAAGGAGCGTACCTGAAGTTTCACATTATTTGTGTCCATAAATGTTAAGAGTCTGAGGGGGGTTTGTGGGATATATATGGTAGTTGAGGCAATGTAATCATTGGGATAGCCACTGCTATGTGCATTCATGTCTCTCAGGATCCTTACTTTATCATCAGAAAATAAATCCCAAGTTTTTTCCCTTGGAAAGGGACTAACTGTTTCTATATAGACTTTCCTCAGGCTATCCCCAATTACCAAGAGATTTGGTAAACCTGTTATTCCATTAATCAAATAGTATGAGAATTTAACTAAAAAAAAAAAAAAAAAAAAAAATGCAGATGCTTCAACGATGAACAATATTGAGAGAGCAGTCATGAACTTGGAAAATAAGAGCGTACACCATACCATGGATTTCATCGAACATCTCTGAAGTTACTACCTTGCTACGTCTACGTTTCAAATTTTGTGATAACATGCTGACCCAGTGCTCTGCAGTTAAAGGAAAGTTCGAAGTGAATGTTGAGCATATATTTTTTGGGATATCAATCTCCTGTACCACTGAATTTTCAATCCATATAGCCTGTAATACAAAAAACAGAAAACAAAGGTCAAGCATAATAACTAAAAATTTGGAGTTTCAATCCTATTTTGGCCTTCTAATATCTACATTTTAAAATGTTATACACGGGAAACACATATGACATATTTCCATGTAGATTATTATTTAAGTTCAATATTAGAGATTCGAAAATCATATATACGAGTTATAACTCTGTTTCTATTGACAACATATCAATATTTTTCGTATGCATATTTAATAAAAGTTGTGCGATAATACTCCAAAGCAGTTACTCAAAGATCATGGTTTTCTGTAAACAAACCTCACAATGAAAACCACGCTGCCGAATGATCACTCCTGATGGCCTCCGCCTGTATGCAATTTTCTGGGGAGGATCAGAGATTGCATCATCGAAATAATCAGTGGACACATCGAAAATTGCCCATGTATCTGGCACGATCATTTTCTTAAATCTCAAAAAGCGAATTCTCCCTCTTGGCAGGTATTCAGCTGGCAGTCTAAACTCAGCATTGACCTATCACATGATAAAGTTAATACGCTTTGTTTTCCATGTTGACGAGTTATCTCATCCAGCGTCTAAGAAAAAAAAGGGGATCGAGCAGGTTGGTTACCAGTATCACTTCCAAAGTATCTGTTGTCCATAATGTTTTCAAAGGAGCGACAACAGCTTCCTCTGATCCATAACAAATTATGTTGGAAAACATTGAAGCCCATCGCTCCTGTAAATAGTGTGGATTATGTAAGAACATATACAAAAGATTAATGTAAATTACAACTTTGGTCCCAATGAATTTCATTCTTATAGTTTGATAAAATCTAATAAATAGTTTCTATGGTTTGATAAAAATCTCATAAATTGTCTTAAAGACAAATTATAATACATTAAATCATATTAACTAAATTCTAACTTTCATGGATCGATTTGTAACTTAACCAAATATTAAATATACATATATCACAAACCTATCACTTTTTAACTTACAAAAAATTTGGCCCAAAACAAAATAAACAAATGATCGAATGTGGTATGAAAGAACTTACACGGCAGATGAGATTATAGAGAATCAAAGCCGGGTTAAGGATATCTTACCGCATCCATCATTATCGAGGTCAGCAAACGTGAAGTAACAGGGAAAACTACACTCACAACGGAGCATTCCACTATAGATCCCTGAGGTGGTGGAGTGTGGAACATCTCTTGTATATCCTCTACTGAACCTACCACTGGAGGATGGAAAACCCAAGCGTTTGCAGTGACAGCTATTGTCATGAATTCCTTGTAAGCGGCTTTCATGATATTATTTAAATTTTGCAGTTCTAGGAAGCCAAGTTCATCATTGGAAAGAATGTCCATCGAACACGAATACTGCAATGTCAATTCTGTTAATAATTCTACCACACACTAAGAGCATGTTTGGGATTGAATCAATCGATTTACATATCGTTGAGAGTTATTTTGAATGATTAAAAAGATGATTTTAACCATTTCAAAATTACATCCAAACATGCCTTAATAGTAGTTCAGCAACCAACAAGTCTAGAACAACAAATAACAGTTGTTTGGTAGTAGAAGTAGAACATACATTTGAGATATTAGGTGAAACAACAGAGCCCATGTCAGGATCAGAAAGGCCATTTTCTGGACTATACTGTTCTCCCTGGTTATATTTCTGTTCCACAGATGGTTCATGAATCAATTGCTCAGTCTTGGGCAACTTAGTTTCTGTCTCATGCTTCATTTCTGAGCTCTGATTTTCGCGAAGATCCTCCAGCCTACGGGATGTCTGAAGTGAAAAGGAAGAAAAAAAAAAAAAAAAAAAAAAAAATCAACTAGTTTGACTAAGTTCCTTCACACATAATTTGGATCAAGACTAGGTGATAAAACTCCTAATTGGATAACATATTTCCTAATGATCATGTGCAAAATAAAATAGAAATTCAGTGAAGGCTCCAGCAAAGAATGCTTGAAATCTTGAGTCATTCTCAATGGTGATTTCTCATAAACTGTCCAAGGATGATTCTAGGACAAAATAGGCCGATAAAGTCCTTGCGCTATGGTCATGTCCAAGGTCTTAATTTAGACTCATTGAATTATAACACCAGATACTTGTCTGGAGTATTTCGGAAGGAAAAGGCTCTCCGGCAGCAAAGAGGGCACTGCCATTTACAGCTACAATTGAACTACCACTCAACGCAAAAAAGTTTACATTTTATAGTAGTAATCATGTATTTTTACAAAATTTAAATGGTTTATAGAAGACTACTTAATTACGCATATAAAAAACTTTGAAGTGGATGAGTTGTAGTAAATTTAATGAATTCTCAGGACTCAAATCGTGGTGACAAATGGGTGGCGAAAGAAGCTAAAGGAGCTGATGATGGAGTTTCAGAGCCTAAGGCAGAGGATGATGACTGAGTACAAGGAAACGGTCTGGCAAAGATACTTCACGGTGACAGGAGAGCACCCGAATGAGGAGGTGACAGAGAAGATAATATTGAGTGGCATGGGAGGAGTTTTTGGGGAGGGCGATAGAGGCACACGGTCAGGGAAAGGTGGCAGAGACGATGAAGGAGATACAGGTCCGACACGGGGTGGTGAAGGAGATAGAGAAGCGCTTGCTAGAGCTGCACAAAGAGTTTTTGGACATGGCAGTGATGGCGGAGGCACAAGGGCAGGAAATGGATAACATTGAACACAATGTGATGAATGCTTCATAGTATGTTAGCGATGGGGCTATGGATTTGAAAACTGCTAAGGATTTGCAAAGGAATAGTAGGAAATGTATGTGTTTGGGGATTTTGCTATTGCTTTTGCTTATTTTGGTTGTTGTTATCCCCATTGCTGTTTGTTTTTTAGTTCTTGTAAGATGGATCTTTCCATCTTTTTAAGAAGTCACAAATTCTTTGATTTCTTCATTGCATACACTACCTTTCCAAGTTCCATATCGGAAATTACAATTACCGAATACGCTGGATGCTCCTTTATCAAGTCAGCGTCAACAACGGACTGCTAAATATTTCCTGGAGAGGAACTGGGGGCAGAAGAAAGGAAGTCGAAGTAGACTGCAAAAATATATCTTGAACATCTGAAATCAGAAACTTGATTGTAGAAGCCAATCTAAATTTTTTACCATTTCTCTGTACCAATCTGAATTTCGAAAGTGTCAATAATATATTTTCTTATGAATTTGAATTAGTTTTGGAATTCTAAAACAAGTCCAGATTGCTCATCTCTTCTCTGGTCGGAGAAACGCTACAGTTTGATGGATAAGGCTTAGATAAGGCTCTGCTTATAATTCTATCAGAATTGTAGGAATAATCCAGTCTTACAATTCGAAACTAACACAGACGGAATTATTTCCAGAGATTAAAATCAAAATATGACCCTCAGGAAACAGTATAACTTATTGAAAAATAGCAATCAACGATTCATCACAAGTATAACACAATATTCAAAATTAACCGTGAATGTAGTATACTGCGCTTACTTCACTGTTCCAAGAAGTGTCAAGTGTGTGTGTGATCATACTCTCATGCAATTTTATGCACGTCAACATTCGGATAGAAAAACATACTGATAGCTTAAGATAAACATTCCGGTAGGATACTTGAAGAAGAAGCGGAAAAGAAATCTATATATGCCTGCAGCTTTCTCGACATTTTAGATCAAATGAACAAGAAAGAAAGAACCGTGCAGAACAAAGGAAAATGGAATTCGAAATCTCCATAGATCAGAACGTTTAGTACTTAAGCATTGTTGATTTACGTCACAATATAACCAGAAATCCCCCCAGAAAAACACCAAAGCGTCCATTGTCTTTCTAATTCACTTATTTTCCTTTTCTAAAACAAGATTTTGTGGACTCATCGTCTGAATAATCGATCGATGCACTCAAAATAATCCAGAAAATCAACTGATCAAATCAAAGAGAAAGTACATGAAAACGTTGGCTCACAGCGAAATTTCTAACGACGAAACAGGGAAATCGTAATTCCATTGGACGTTTAAAGAAATCAAAAACATAATTCACGGCGAATAAAATAGTTACGAAAGAAGAGCATATGAATATACTCTAAAAGAATCGAGGTCTAGTTCGAGCACCTTCTGAGTGATCGCTTTGAGCTTCTGAGATCTTTGACGGCAGAAAGAGAAAATTGGTAGATGGAGGAGGAGAGAGGGAAAAATGTTAAATGTAGTCCATATATAAAGCTTTGGGGTCTGTTAAGAATGCCAGGCACTTCCACCGGAATTTCCGGTTTCTCTTCTCTGATTTCGCCAAATTATAGAATTGGAACAATACTCAAAAAAAAAAAAAAAAAAAAAAAATTATAATTTCCCTCTAAAATTATAAATTATAAATTTAAGAATAAATTCTACCAAATATCCAGGTATATTTTAGTTATGCTGTATTTTCTTTTTAAATTTTGTAATTGGTAAAAAAAAAATCTAAAATAAATTATAGAAATTAACGTGTTAAATTGTTATTATTATTTATTTTATTTTAAAATATATTGCCAAAATTATTTACATTATTAATTTTTACACATCAATAGTTATCTAATTTGTGTGAATATTGTTAAGAAAATCAAGCAAAAATAAAAAATAAAAAAAAATGTAAAGCTTATATTTGTTTTTAAAATTTATCTAATAATGTTTAGAAAATGAAAATAAATAAATAAATAAATGGTATTTCAAATAACCCAACGCTAATCGTCTCAGCTTGGCAGAAGCAGATATGTGTAAGTGTACCAAAAGTCACAACGCAACAGAAAAAGAATGAGCAGCATGGACACTGACACCGACCGTCAATACAGCCTGCAAAACAGACCATATATAGCGAAACAGAAACAGAGCCCTTTCCCCTTCTAAGAACCATCTCCACAAATCCCTTTGAAAATCATGAAATTCCAATCCCAGTCTATGATTCCTTGAACGCAAAATAAGAAAAGTTCGAATTCCCAAATGGGTTCTCTGCAAAACCCTCCATCTCTGTTCCTTTTCCTCTCAATTTCGCGCCTATTTTTCTTCGCCATGGCTGCCACAGACACCACATCCTTGGTTTTCAAGGGCTGTTCTCCGCAAAAATTTCAAGACCCATCTGGAATTTACGCCCAAAATCTCAAATCCCTCTTTTCTACACTGATTTCTCAATCTTCCCAGAAAGCCTTCTTCTCTACAAGCTCCGGCGATGGCGGAAATGCGATTCAGGGACTGTTCCAATGTAGAGGCGACCTCTCAATCCCACAGTGCAACGACTGCGTTAGCAAGATTCCCGCTATGGTGGACAAGCTCTGCGGCCAGGCCGTGGCGGCCAGAGTCCAACTCATCGGTTGCTATTTACACTACGAGGTTGCCGGATTCCGACAAGTTTCAGGGATGGAGTTGCTTTTCAAGATTTGTGGGTCGATTCAAGCCGTCGGAAGTGGGTTTGAAGAGAGGAGGAATACAGCTTTTGAAATGGTCGAAACTGGTGTCAAAAATAGCGGTGCTCTGTTTTACACTGGAAGTTATCGATCGCTTTATGTGTTGGGACAGTGCCAAGGGGATTTGAGCGGCGGCGATTGCAGCGATTGTGTGAAGACGGCGTCGGAGAGGGCCAATAGTGAGTGCGGTTACGCCATTTCCGGGCAGATTTATCTGAATAAGTGCTATGTCAGTTACAGTTACTACCCAAATGGAATCCCCAGCATATCATCATCTTCAGGTAATGATCAAATTTCAGAAATCGATAGAACCCTTTAATTCTTCGGTGTTAATTTCTTATATTCATCCATTTCCAGTAGTTCAAATTTCGCTTTCACATGTTGAACCTGAGAGAGAAATTGGGATGTTTTTCATCTTCTTTTCTCTTTCTGATGCGTCTGTGAGAAATCATTGACTGAAAATTAAAGAATTCGAGACCCACTTTGCTTTTGTTGAAAATGGACAAAAAGAGTGATTCAATATAAAAATATTTGGGCCATTTTCAATTCATGCAAGTATAGAATATACATTTCTTGGTGATGAGTATAATGGCACATTGATTGGGTTTCAATGGTGTAGGGTCTAGCCATAATACACAGAGAACGGTAGCCATTGCAGTGGGAGGCTTTGCAGCTTTGGCCTTTCTTATTGTTTGTTTGCTCTTTGTTAGATCAGTGATGAAGAAAAAAGGTAAACATGGAGGCTGATTTCTCGCTTTTTCACCGTCATTTTCATTACTTATCGTAGTATTGTAAATGAAGATAGAGCAGCACTTTTCTCATATATTTGTGAGTGTTCGAGCCATTTTGTACACATCTCGATTAGACGATACCTTGTTTATAGATACAAGATCGGATATAGTCGAAACAATATGATTTCTACGAAGAATTTTGAACGGGTTGATTTTCGTTCTATCGGTTCATGGAAAAGAGACTAAAGTTTGGGGAAGATTTCACGGAAAAAAAAGTGCAACAAAGAAAGAAAAGACATTTGTCTTCTTCTCACTTCCACAATCTTTACTTTAATCTCCTTTCTTATGCTTTATTTTTCTTTAGTTTGCAGCCATAACTTAAAGAACAAGAATGGCTTTTGGTTTGTTGAGAGAAATTTCTAATATTTTATAAGCTATATTTTTTTTCATTAATTAATGTATTAATATTATTGGACTCTTTCATTCTTAAATGACACTAACGTGAATGCAATAAATAAGAGCGGTATATCTTTTATTTGTTGCATAAATTTTCATTTATTAATTAATGTCTTAATGTTGTTCGACTCTACCAGATAATATGAATGACATTAAATGAAAGCATTGTTCATTTGATATGAGTTACTTCAAATTAATAAGAAAAAGAGACCAAAGACAATAAAAGAGACAATGATGTAACATAAGAAAGAGCATGACGTGTATGAATGAGATAAACGAGAGATTGTATTTCTTTTTTTTTCCTTTTTTTGTAATTTTTAAACGTGCCTAATTTAATAGTTCGTTCGTAAAGATTTGATTAAAAACATATATTTATAATCAACAAGTACAATTAAACAAAATTGTTATTTAAAGCACCCTTCAAAATATGAAATATAAAATATATATATATATCAATAAAACATTTTTTAAAAAATTACAAGAAGGTATTCCAAACAATTTGTAAGCTCTTCCAGTTTAATTTGTATTCCATCTCTTGTCAATAGAAAAATAAAACTCTCTTCCTTCCTACATAAGCCCAAGTAAAGATTCCAAGCAAAGATTCCAGGTAAAGATTCGATGGATTTTAGGCACGATTCTATCGAGTTCAATGGACAAAACAAAAAAAAAGATGTAATATACATTTCACGATAACTAGTCTCAAGATTCGCATCTTTATAATCAACTTAAATATAAATATTTTAAACACAAATTTCAAATTATCTACTTGCTTTGTTCAAGGTCTAAGAATTTTTTATTCTCTAAGAATTTTTTATTCAAAAAATTTAAACATAGTTCAACCACAACCAGTTAAAACACCAAAAGTAAAAGTTCAATAGCAGAAAAAATGGTAGGATCCTGCACTACCAAAAGAATGACTTTAACAAATTTTCAACCTTTATGGCTGTGGCTGTCTGTCTTGAATGGCCAAACTTTTGCTTTTTATAAATGGACAAAGAGAACCCAAAATGTCCATGATTGAGAAACCTTCCCCAATTATCTCCAACACCGGAAATTTCATCTGAAATTGCAATGAACCAATAAAGAATTTAAATTAGGGCACATAAAAAATGTATAAACATATAGATCAGAGAGTATGAAGTCATTCTTCCTAATAAAAAGTAAGGATGCATCAGCAATCCAATTGTATGACTTTTACTTCATACCTAAGAAAAGATCAAGCTCACCGTGAAGCTTTTTATAATTTTATTAGCCAATGCCTCACAAGAACAACGAAATCTCATATATCTTCCTTCTTTTTTTTTCCCAAAAGGAGGAAATCAGCTTACCCACGAAGCAATCAACTCCCAACTTTCTTCCCAAAAGTGTTTCCCAACTTTCTTCCCAAAAGTGTTTCACTTGTTCCCTTCAGAGAGTTAACTGACTTCAAAAATCATCTCCAGCAGATTTCATTGAAGGGCTACTAAAAGGTCTCAATTTATAGCACGAAGTCAACACTATCTTGTTTTTTCGGTGTGAGTTCAACATGTAAGGTGGAAATTCAAACATCTAACCTCTTGGATGAGAAAATGTTTTAGAGAGTTTCTATGGGGTGTAGGCCTCCCAAATGGTTATACACAGAGGAGTACAAAAGTTACCTCCAGCCAAACATAGATAGGCCCTCGAGTGCTAGGGCCAAAGGAAGCTCGACTGCAAGAACTACCCGTCGAGCATGAAGAAAAGTCGGCCTTAGTGATCCAACAATGCCGAATGGAAGAACCGTCACTCAACGGATAAAAGTTAACAAACCATGCTTAGGTTAGAGAAAAGAAACGGTTTCATTCATCTCGTATAACCCACCATGCATGAAGCTGAGATTACTAAGAATATAGCTTGGTAGAAGACCAATAAACCCGTCGTACCAACAGTCGACCATTTCCTACGAAGAATTGAAATGATGGTAAAGTAGCATACTGAGATCATATTCTCTATACACAGTTCATATCCACGTGCACTATTTCTGCTGGAAAGAGCAAAAACATTAAATAAAGCCATTTAAAAACAGGGAAACAGAAGAAACTCAAGAACAAAGTCACAAACTAATGCGAGTTAGAAATCCACTTGTGGTATCAACATGAAGGATTTCCGATGCGCACAGAAATATAGAGAAACAAATTGTGGGAGCGGTTAACCATCATCCAAGAGTTTACTCCGTCTCTCCACACTGATAAAATAAAATAAAAATTAGGGAAAAAGAAGAAGATGATGATGAAGAATACTTCCTCTCAAGCCCTTGAAAGATTATATTGTTTCTCTCACTCCAAAGCCCCTACAAGATAGTACACACCCCAGCTTGCCATAATAGTTTTTCCGTGCACATCAAACAAGTAGATCTTTGCCCTTTTCTATCCAAAAATCCCATCTCGAGCAAGGACTAATATGCTAAGAGAGTCAGATAACAAGTATGATCAAAACCAAATTTCCCAACAACAGTGAGATGACTAGAATTTGTTTTTCCAAAAAACAAATAGAACCCTACAAGTTTCTCCCTTTCCAACCACCTGCACGAACCTATTCAATCAAATAAGCTAATTACCCTTCTAAAATCCTTATTTTGTGTAGCTCCAAAATTAACTGAGCCACTCCACTGTAACGTAACCACAAAGTTGATTTAAGTTCAACACACCTCAAGCTCCTATATGATTAAAAGTATATCCAATGCCTCGAGATAAAATCAACATAAGATACTCCTACTTGACTATGACACTGCTGTTACCACATAAATATAGAAAAAATCTTCCTAGTTCTGCATTTCCACTCACCAGCCATCCAACACCCTTACAAAAAGAAAATTAATTTGAAGCTAAGAAGGTTACTACTGAGATTTAGATTCCAAAAGAAAATTCATCTCAAATCTTTTCAATAATGCTTATTCTAGAAGGGAATGACTGCAGTATGCTTGTTATTTCCTCTCTACCTCTTTTAGAGAGGTTCCGGTACCCAAAAATAAATTAAAACCAGATAAAAGGATACCTGAGCGACCCATGACAACTTAAAACTCCTTCCTCGTGTGGTTGAACATATTTCTTCATTTACCGAACATGTTAGAAGGTTCAAATTCCCCACCCCTTGTATATATATATGCTATCGAACATCATTGTCAACGTAGATAAATGTTATTATCTTTAAAATTCAACATCAACTTCATCCATTCAAAGTATATGAGCCAGAGCTTAAAAGGGGGCAATGGACTCAAAATCTAGCATGGATCTTTTATTCTAAATCTCGTACCAAATAGGGCTTTGAATTGAAAGTATCTGTAAATCAATTCAGAGTGCCTTACAAACCATAACTAAAGAAAAACTCTTCTTGTTTCACCCAACATATCATCATCAGAAAGAAAGAGACAACCAGTTCCTTTCCAACTCGTTAATCAACAATCTCGTGACTACCGCTTAGCAAACTAATCGATCCGCAAGCTTAAATGACCTAATTAGAGGAAAAATGAGATACAACAAGGGAGAAATGAATACCGCTGGGCCTCCATCAAGCATCGACGCGGCCAACAACTCACTTAAGCGGCGGGCCAACAGAAGGGGCTCCAAGAAGGCTAGCTTGCTGGAGCTCGAGCTCGTTCAGCTGCTGCTCGCGATCCATTTCGATGATGAGAGGGACGACAAGGACGAGGAAAGTGGTGCCGGCGATCCAGGCAGCTTTTCCAGTGCTTCTGAGGAGCTTCTTGGAGACGAAGACGGCGTTAGAAGCAGCCTCTCTTCCTCTAGTCACCGCTGAAGACTGGTAGAACCTGGAGATTACGCCATTTTTGTTGCCTTCGGCCTTGGACCCTCGCCGTTCCGGGAGAGAGACTCCGCCTTTTCGGGACGCCATTGCAGCGAAACTTCGAGAACGACCGGAACGATTGCGGCGGTGAGGGATTTCACTTCTCCCTTCGTTTGTTTTGAATGACTGAATTGGTTCGAAGTCATTCGATTCTTTTCTTTTTCCTTTTTAGGATACTCCTCAGAAGTGAAAAGAAAGTGTCACAATGACCATTCTGCCCCTAAAATACCGAATTTTACCATGGTAAAAACTCGATAAAAAATAAAAAAATAAATTCAAATTATTTTCGTGTCATAATTATCAATCCCAAGATTTTGCTTAAAATATTTAAAAACATTAACAAAATAACTTACATCTAGTATGCTCGACTAGATAAGGGTGATAATAACTTAAATCCATCGAGTTTCGTTGATTGATGCTAAAGACTGTTTGACCCATTAAAATCATTATTAACTCGTTAAAAACCTGAATCACATTATAAAACGGAGAAATATTTTGCGTGATTATATCGTTATTCCGACAAAGATGATTATATGAACCTATTATGACATTTTCGACTTCATGAGCCCAATTTTTGGTTCATGATTGTGAATGTTTGCTTAATCCACCACACCTGAATGATTTGAAAGTTATTTTATTTATAATCAAATAAATTACAAGGATATGAAAATAGTAATAAATGAAAATAATAATAAATGGAAAGATACTTATGCTAATAAAGCAAATATCTAATATTTGTCTTATAATAAAATATCAAATATAATATATATGGTAAACTATAATTTATTACTCGATATCCTTAACCATGGTAAATAAATAAAATTATTATTATTGTTATTTTAACTAGGAGTGGGTGAGATATGTACTATTAGGCACTATTATAAACAAAATAATGTTGAAATTAAAATCACACATCTTATATATTAGTTGGGTTATTGTTTAGTTAGTAGAAACATATATTCACACGAGGCAACAATCCGATTCATCCAATGGCTGGTGGGGCCCGTGGAGGTTATGTGGGTCCTACACGGTTCAACTTCCGACGTGTATAGCAGTGTGATGAGGTGGACCCCACCTTGTCGGGCTCACTTTTAGAAACAGCTGAATGCGGGTCCCGTTCATTTCCTTCAAGTGCTTTCTTTGTATCGTTATCGTATTCATGTTTCTCGTAAAATATCGTGAATTTATCATTTTCATATTGCTTTGGCTCAATCTTTTGGGCCACAATTTTATTACAATTACTTTTAAAAAAATAAAAATTATAGTTAAAATATTTATTTAAATTAATTAAATTATGCTTGTTATGAATTTGAGCATTCCTTCAATTTTATTACCTAATAGTCAATTAATTGTTAAGAAGTTTATTTTTTTTTATCATTTATTTAGAGACGAAATAAAAGAGAGGGAAAAGTTAATGGGCTGGGCTCAAGCCCATTTCAGTAACGTATAAATATCAGTAGCGGAGAAATTCAAAATATCAAGAAAAATAGGGTAAGGCTGAGGCTAAGGCTAAGGCTAAGGCTAAGGGCAGGGCTGAGCCGAGGCAGGAAGAATGAGTATGGAAGAAGACAATGATGGAGATGGAGGCGCACAAACCAGACAGGTGGGGCCAATTCCTAATAAACTCAATCAATGCCGTTGCTTCAATATCAATCTCCATCTTCTTCATCACGCCACCACCATTAAACCTTCCTTCTCTCTCTTCCCCTTTCCTAATCTCTCCCAAACAAATCCTCCTCACCATTCACACGACATTGCTTTTTATTTGCTCGTTATTGTTAGTTGTTGTTGTTGACGTTGATTTTTTCATTTCCTTTCACTTCAAGACTTCGTTTCTGATCAACCCACTCCCTCCATAAATCCCCCTTACCTCTGCTTCAATTTCTTCGTCTTCCTCTCTCATTACGGTTTAATCTAGTAATTTTCTGTGCTTTTTCAACGAGGAGCTGCTGTAATTTCTGAAGAATCTATGTCGACTGTTTCCAGAGATGAAAGCGTGGTGTTGTCTTCGGAGGACGAGTCTCCGGATGAATCTGAGATCGAATTGGGGCTAGGGCTCAGCCTCGGCGTTCGTGATTCGGCACACAAGATTCAGAAAGTTGCGATGCTTCAATTTGGGAAAATTTTAACGGCTGAGGATTTTCCTGCGTCGATCTCCTCTCACTCGTCTATATCTTCGTCGAGCTCATCTGTTTGTTCCTCGTCGTGGCCTCGTGGATTCAGTGTCACTAATCGCTCGAAGATAAATTCTGATTCTGCAGCAACTACTAATGGCGGGAGGTATTGATTACTAATTCTTGCTGATGCCGAGTGATTTAGTGCGTAGTTGATTCGACCTTTTCTATGGTTTAACCAATTTTTTGAAGCATACGAATTTAATTTCTCTGATCGATCACTACCAGTTTTAGATTTGTCTATTAACACAGTTCTAACGCGATTTAATTACGGTCTCTACGGGTGATTATTTCCAATCTGACTTTCAAGTTTTTTTTTTTTTTTTTTTTTTGACTTTTGTGGCTCTCTTTCCGTCTTGTAACGGTGTATTATTACTCCCGTAGCTGTGAATTTGCATGTGTTTCTCTGGTTCTGCTTTTCAGTACACTATTGATTCGAATCTCTGAATATTTATTTTGATGAATCTGATACTGACAGATATGTTAGCTCTTGCTTCCTTTTATGGTTCCTCTGGTTCCCTCTTCCCCATCCCGAAAGCAAAACAGTAAGCTGAATGTAGATAGGGAATCATTTTAAACATTTTCGGATTGGCTTACTGCCGTACTTCATCTAATTAAATATGATACGGCTGTGAATAAACTGAAAACTGGCCTTTGCTAGACTTCAAAGGATGAGATGCCCTGATATGATTAGACGGCACAGCCCTTTCAAATGTCTTTCTAAAACTTGTCAAGTCGTCATGGTAATTTATTTGGTAGAACTTCAAGTTAACATTCAAAAGGAGCATATTTGCTACCTCATAACCTAAGAATTAGACTCCATAAATGTGAGATCACACATCGGGAAGAGAGCGAAATATTTTGTACAAGGATGTTGAAAACTCTCTCTAGCAGAAGCGTTTTAAAACCTTGAGGGGATGTTCGAAAGGGAAAGCTCAAACAAGACAATATCTGCTAGCGGCGGGCTTAAACCGTTACAAATGGTATCAGAGTCAGGCACCGAACGGTGTTCCAGCAAAAACGCTGGCTCCCAAGGGGGTGGATTGAGAGATCCCACATCGGTTGAGGAGTAGAACGAACCATTCTTTATAAGGGTGTGTAAACCTCTCCCTAGTAGACGTGTTTTAGAACCTTGAAGAGAAGCCTTCCGGAAAAGTCCAAAGAGTACAATATTTGCTAGCGTTACGCTTGGGCCGTTACAATAGACTTCGAAAGAAAGTTCAAAACCCTTCAATTATCTTCATTTACCACAGACATCAGAAAGTTAGGATTGGTTTGAGGCAATAAAAAAGGACGCATCAAATTTTTATTTTTTCTGCCTCTTCTATGATCTCTGCGGCATTAACACCCTGCCAAACAAGAAGGATGAATATGGAAAAGCTCGAACAGCTCCCACTGTAGCTTACAGGCCTTAGGGTCCGGATAAAGCAAAAGACACTCTTTTTTCATTCCTCTTCTTTTTGTTTCCTTATCTGTTCTGGGTACAAATTGATTAAAATTACAATAGTCTTGCCAACAAATGTAATATATTGATTTATTTTTCCAGAAGTAACCAGGTCGTGGGGTGGCCACCGATCAGAGCTTCTAGGATCAGTACCTTGGCTAACCAGGCAAAACCTCATTCTGTAGAAGGATTCAAGGCAGAAGCTGGCAAGAATAAAAACAAGCATACGGAGTCAGGGACACCTAATGGTGTTGGTGATAAACACAAAGCAAATGAAAAGAGTAGGAATTCCAGAAATTCTTTGTACGTGAAGGTTAATATGGATGGAGTTCTTATTGGAAGAAAGGTTAACCTCAGTGCTTACAGTAGCTACGAAACCTTGGCCCAAAAAGTAGAGAACATGTTCCTTGATCCCACTGCACTAGCTAATTCAACTGGTAATTCCTTTCTCGCCTCTGTAACTTCATGTTTATAAGTGAATTTTGTGTTGATGCTATCGTTCTGTCTGAATGAAATTAAGACAACCTTTTACTTAAAAGATCTTTAGGATTACTTTAAAGCTGCCTAAAGAAGGATAATGTTGAGAATGTCTGAAAGAACGGGTCTCTTCCTGAAGTAAATGCCAGTATTTTTGGATTGGATTCAACCATGTTCTTGAGTTTGTAGAGAAGCTTCTTATTATCAGTTGTGAGGCAAAAATTTCAACTCTTTTGGAAAGGATCACCTTATTAATTTATTGATGAATATGCGTTGTTCTAGAATCAATTCATGAAGGTAGATATTTTCTGTCTGGTAACCGCTAACGACGCCTTTTCATCTGATACAGGATCAAGCATAAAGGAAAATGACATGGTGAGACCCTCCAGACTACTAAATGGACTATCCGAGTACATGCTTACTTACAAAGATCGGGACGGAGATTGGATGCTAGTTGGCGATGTTCCATGGGGGTACACATCCTTTTCATTCTAGTTATTCTGATGAAATTTATAACACAATCTTCTGAACTAGATACTCTCAGTAACACTCCAGTTTCTTGCAACTGTCTTAAGAGGGGTCTTCTATTTGTTTAATTTTTCTTACGTGTATAAGTAATTTTGATTCTCTTTTGATCATATATATCCAGAATGTTTACCAACTCCGTGAAGAGGCTTAGGATAATGAGAGCAGCTGAGGCTAATCAAATTTACAAGTGATCTGCCAGCAGGATTGGAAACTCACCAATTGAAGACGTTTCCTTTTTTTTTTTTTTTAGCACAACACCGATTCTCTGGTAAATTTGCAGCTATGGAACAGCAAGAGAAAGGATTGGTATTTATATGAGCAAGGCCAATATGTATGGGACTGAGGCAGCCGATATAAGCTTGAAAACTGTGCAAAGGAGAGGGAATAGGCGAAGTATTAAGAAAAGAAAAAAAAAAATTGACTTCTTTTTTGGCTTTCTGATCTCGTTCCCCACAATTTGTGTATTTTTGAAGTCACTCACAGCCATAAAAGCCATGCACATGCACACGTTCCGATGTGGGAATGTTTATGTTGTGAATATAAGGGCAAATAATGCTCTAGTTTTCCTCTCCACCAATGGGAGTTTGGAGAGAAAATGCTGTGGTTATGTGTGTTTTGTAAACAGGTAAAGTTTTGAATTTCAATAAAAATAAAATGATTACAATAATATGCTTGTATTGCTTATACATATATAGCTTGAAACTTCAAATATTATTTGTTATACAAGCCTTTCCATTTTCAGTTAATTCTAATGGCAGACATGTAATTTATACTATACATCATCTGCTCTTGTACACACCCAACAAATGAGCCAATCATTACAATTAATTAAGGAACAGGGAGTAAAAAAGGATGAAAACACAGAGGGTGGGGGTTTTTGAAGGCCAATTTTCAGTACAGAAACTCCTCCATTGTTGTTCCTTCTAGAGAAGGCCATTTACAGGGGAGGTGTTGAAAACTGGCTTCTCTTTGTCTTTGTCTTTGTCTTTGTTAGTTCCAAATCCTTCATTGCCATTACTGTTGCTTTTTCTCCTTGGTTTTGCTTCTCCAAGCATTGTTATTATATCTCTCATGGAAGGCCTGTCTTTTGGATGCTTTGCAGTGCAGAGAAGAGCAATTCTAAGCACAAACAGCATTTCTTCTTGAACATGCTTGAAATTTCCCAGATTTGGATCTAATGCTTCTTCTAAACGTCTGTTGTCTCTAACCTTCCTTCTAATCCATTCAACAATGTCCACCGATTCTCCGAACTCGGAATCTAATGGCTTCTTCCCCGTCAACAGCTCCAAAAGAACAACGCCGTAGCTGTAAATGTCGATCTTTTCATCCACCTTTAAAGTGTATCCATATTCTGCAGAATCAACAGAAGTCACAAAACAACTAATCGAATTGATTGCTGTATGATCATAGAGTTTAATATCAACCGAAACTTACCGGGGGCAATGTAGCCATACGATCCAGCTACCATTGAAACCGTCTCGTTTTTACGAGCCATCATTCGCGCCAACCCGAAATCAGCTAACCGTGCTTCGAGATTTGAATCGAGAAGTATATTGTTTGGCTTAACGTCGCGATGAATGATGGGTGGGTCGCAATCATGGTGGAGATAAGCTAAACCCTGTGCCACTCCAATTGCTATGTTGTACCTTGAAACCCAGTCTACTAGCAGCCTCCCTGCTTGTTTACCATGCAAGGCTTCTCCAAGGCTTCCATTTTGCATAAACTCGTAGACGATCATTACATCGACATCGTTGTGCATAAACCCGAGTAATCGAACTATGTTCCTGTGCCTTAACTTCCCCAATAAATTCACTTCTCCTACTAGACCTTCACTGCTTCCCATTTCAAGATCTGGTTCTGATCTCCATAGCTTTTTTACAGCCACAGCTGTCTTTATCTGTGGCATTTCAGCTTTATAAACAATCCCAGTTGCTCCCATTCCAATCACATTTGATTCCTTAATGCAAGCCAAAATATCAGTACTTGTGAATCCAAGCCTTTGGAATGCCATCAATCTCCATGGCCAATCTCCGCCACCCATTTCATATCGCCCTTCAAAGCAACTTCCAGTCGAGTACCACCTCTTGTACAATGATCGAACACCGAAAAGAGCGATACATATTGCTAAAACAGACGATATTCCGATGACCCAACTGGCGATAATGTGCGCCGAGCGTGAGTTTCTGTTGCCTGATGTGAATGCTGAATTTGGTGAACATGGAGGTAGGACAGCTCCACATAAACCAGCATTGCCCTGAAGATCGCTTGGATTGATTGTTCTTAACACACCATTTAATGGCACTGGACCCTCGAGCTTATTGTACGATACATTAAACGATTCAAGCGCGGGAGAGATACCGAAATTATTCGGTATTCTACCTGTAAGAGAGTTGTTGGATAGATCAAGAACCGCCAATGAAGGCATATTTGCAATCTGTTTTGGGATTTCTCCAGTTAATTGATTGTTTCTGAGATTCAGAGCTACCAATCTCTCACATGAAGCAATGCTTTCCGGAATGTTGCCTGTGAAATGGTTTGAAGAGAGATCAAGAACAGATAGTGCAGGACACTCCTGGAACTGGTCTGGGATTTCACCTTCTAAATGATTATCAGAGACTATAAAAGTTTGAAGATTTGGAATGGAAAGAATTGAGGAAGGAAGAGGAGAATGGAGGCTATTTTCAGAGAGATCAATAAAAGAAAGCGATTTAGAAGATGACATATCACTTGGGATGCTGCCAATGAGACTATTATTTGCTAATTCTAGCCTTTCAAGCTTCCCAAGCTTCCCAAAACCAACTGGGATTGTACCCGATACAAAATTGTTCTGCATTCGAACACGAACGAGCGATGAACACGACGATAATCCAATCGGAATCGGACCCGAAAAGGCATTGTTGAAAAGGATAAGCTTGGTTAGATTACCCCAATTGCATAACGAAGGAGGAATCGGACCAGAGAATGAATTGGATGAGACATCCAACCAAACCAACTCCGAGTTCTTACCGAGATCGCCCGGTAATTCGCCCGAAAAGGAGTTGTTCCATAGCTCCAGAACCTGTAATTTTGTTAACCCTCCAATCCCTGGAGGTACTTTACCAGACAGCTTGTTACACATTAGATTCAGCAGCTGCAGGTTCTTCAATTCAGTAACCTCAGCAGGGATTTCCCCAGTCAATTTGTTGTCTGAAAGATCAAGAAACACTAATGAAGTAGCATTGCCGATCGACGATGGAATTCGATCCTTGAATTCGTTCTTATAAAGGAACAATGTCTCAAGCTGTTTAAGCCTCCCAAGCTCAGCTGGAATGCCACCACCAAGTTTTCCGACAGCCAAATCAAGATACTTCAGATTGGTGAGATTTCCAAATTCTGATGGAATCCCTCCTTCAAACTTGTTGTATCCAATAATAACCGTCTCTAACGACGACATCTGACCGATCTCGGCCGGGATTCGACCGGTGAGACTGTTCCCAGAAAGTCCAAGAAACTTCAACTTCTGCAAGTTCTTGAAAGATACAGGAATTGACCCTTCAAGAAAACTCCCTCGGAGATCCAAAATCTCCAGCTGAGTTGCATTTCCAAGATCTTCAGGGATTAAACCAGAGAAATTGTTGCTCGAGGCATTGAAGTTCTTCAATTCAACCATCTCCCCAAACCCCACCGGAATCTCACCAACAAAAGAGTTTTGACTCACATCAAAACTCATCAAGGAAGTGAGATTTCCAATAGATTTTGGCAAAGAGGAGGAGAATTCATTGCAACTCAAGTCAAGAGAACTGAGTCTTGTTAGTGCCGGCAAGTCGTTCGACAAAATGCCGCTGAGATTCATACGAGAAAGGCTCAGTTTCTCAACTGCTCCATCTGAGTTGCAAGAAACACCAGTCCAGTTACAGTGCCCTGCAAATCTACCATCTCCATCGCCCAGCTTCCAATCTCTAAGCCACTTCAACGGATCAACAAGCCCTGATTTAAACGAAACCAAAGCCAAAGCTTCTTCACTAAACGCAGCAGCAGAACACTCAGTACAAAAACCAATCCAACAGTACAAGAACACACAAACCAAAATCTGGGTTTTCGACTTCATCGTCTTCTTCACCGAACCCATCTCTCAGTTTCTCTCAGATTTCCACCATTTTCAGAAGCATCACAAAAATTAAGAAGATGGGTTTGTCTCTGCATGTAACTCAGCGACAGAAAGAGAGAGAGAGACAGTGAGCTCTTTGGTGATAGTGGGAAGAAAGAAGTTGGTTAAGAAATGCTCTGTTCTTTAAATATATAAATGGCGGAATCGGGTAAGGAAATGAAAAATTGATGGGGTTGTGAAGAAGGAGGAGGCATCGGGAAATGCAACAGCTGTTAATCTGCAAACAATGACGAAGGAGGGTTTGGATTTATTTGGAAGTTTCTCCGACATTAAACGTGGAAGAGAATTATGTGCTCTCTGTTACTGCTACCGCTAAATTATTGCTCCTCCTCCTCCTCCTCCTCCTCCTGTTTCTATGAACAAGATAGTCAACTTGGTGTATGTGACTCATCAAAATGTGATTCTCCCTTTAATTTTGCACCCTTTTTTCACCCATATTTTATATCCCACCTCCCTTATTTCTGGCATTACAAATCACAATATTCATCCATCCATCCATCGCATGCCATCATAATATAATTATTTTATATGTTTAATATATGTAATTTTGCATCTTCCTTCGATTCGAAAATATATCTGGAAATCCCCACGGATTCCTTATTAACACCGTTTCGAACAAGTACATTTCAAAATAACTGTTACTCGGGCATTTTTACCCTTGGCCATGAACCTCTCTTGTATTTTTTATTCACGCAACTCTTCTATTTTTCGATCCAAAATAAAGAAAAAAGAACTTCAATCTTACATTTCTCAACATTACATTATGATTGTTGTTGATATTGTGTAAGAGCTTTACTAAAAGAAAAAGAAAAAATAAAAAGAAAAAGAAAAAGGAAAAGGAAAAGAAAAGGTGTGAATAAATTTAATAGTTAAAGCCACTTTGAGAGTTGCTTACATGCTATATCACATAGGTTGTGAAATCCAAGACTACATGCTCAAATGATTTGGGCTTTTACTAAATCTCCTTGAAATTCTCAACTTTGGTAATTAAAATTTAAAAGGGTAACTTCTACGTATGACAAATATTCATTAAATTGAACCATAGCTTATAATAATTTTATATCAAAATGTTTAATCTATCATGTAAAAATTAAACAATAAAATATTATCTTCGTAACTTAGGCTATTTGATTGACCAAATCATTACAGGGAATAGGCATATTAATAATTATTTTATTTTTCTACTTTTAAAAATTAAGTCTATAAATATTATTTTTATTAATGTGTTTCTCTATGTTCTTATCTATTTTTTTTTTTAATTTTTAAAATTTAGTTAAAAACTCAACGGATATAAAAACAATTATATAAAATAATAAGGGGGGGAAAATTCAATTGTTAAAATAAATAACAAAATGAAAAATTATGCAAAGAAATATAAAGGAAATAATAAAATAAAATAAAATAAAATGCAAGTTTTTGGTAATGTGATAAAGAAACGGTTTAAAAATAAATTAAATGCCAAAACCCAGAATTTGATTAAAAGATATTGTCACGAACATGATGATCCAGTAATGGGTGGATTGAATGGTTAAGCCTTAAAACCCACTGAACAAAACCTGGTTGGATGAACAGTTTGATTGAAACCAAGGAATCTTCCCATGTTATAACAAAAACAAAACACCAATATAAGGACAAATGGCCCTTAATAATCTTCATTGTCCCAATTCATATCAGCCACATCCAATTTTTATTGTAGGACACCCCACCCCTAGTTTTGCCCCCCTTAAATTATAAATTTAGATATAATTTGATAAAATCTCGTAAATAGTTTATGTTATTAAAAGTCAGTCACTAATTCAATTCGTCCGTAGCCAAGACTATTAACAAAATTTCATCGACTTTTAACACCATAAAAATTAAAGTCTAAATTTATTGAACTAAAATACCGAGAAAATCAAGTTTTACTGCTTACATTAATTTTTTTTTATAGAATTTCATCCCTTTCGAAATACCCTCTATTCAAATTTCACCAATTTTAACAAAAAGTTAGGTAAACACCTTTTAAAAACCACTAATTAAAAAAAAAAAAAAAAACATGTTTTGCAAAAAGGAAAAATAAAATTAATACATAAAATTGGTCATGAATTTCACTAAAAAGTCAACTATAATATCATTTTTGTATAAATAATATAAATCACACACCAAATTTATATTTCATAATTCATAAATAAATAAAAAAAAACTACAATAAGGTATAAATTATAATATTAATTTTAATAAAATTAAAAATTTAAGAGTAAAAATTTATGAGATATTATAAAAAAAAAATTAGAAAATTTTATTACAACTAATATCAAATAACAAAAACTAGGTGACGTAAATATAAAATTATCCCTAAAAATGTTCGTCCAATTATTAACATATCAATTTCATTCAATTTGATGGATTTAACATTTCAAAATGAAATAAATAATAGAAGTGGGGAACAGAACTGAAAAAAAAAAAAAAAAAAATTATTATAAAATATTATAAAATGAATGCACTATTCCAATCATGGTCTGAGCCCACCAACTGCCATTTTTTTATTAGACAACCAATCTCTCTCTCTTTTTGTTTGTTAATCTGCCAAATTTCACATGGCCACATGTGAAGCTTCCCCCAAATTCCCACATAAAAAAAAAAGAGAGATGGAGAAAGCAGTGAATTAATACATTCATATCCGCTTCTTTATGGCCCCAAAAGCTATGTTAAAACACACAAGTACTACGTCTACTGTTTAATTGGAACATACCCATGTGAAATACCATTTTACTACATTTTTTTTTTTTTTTAATATTGGGTCGAATTTTTAATTTCAAACTACGAGTAAATTATTTAGACTATGTTTTATAATTATTTATCTTTTAATTTTTTTTTTTTTTTAAAAAAATTAAACTTATAAGAAATGTTGTAAAGGTTGCTATCTAGTTTTTGAATGATTAAATGTACAATATAATGGAATTTAAAATATGTTAATTTTGAGATCCATCACAATGGAGAGAGGGATGAAGTGCTTGCTTCCACATGACTTTGTGCTCACCTCAGACAACCTAACCAAGAGAGAGTAGTGGTTGCACATGTGGCACGTGCATCCGATGTGGAGCCCCATTTGTTGTGGGACCCACATTTGCTATTATTTATTAATCTATTTATAAACTTCAATGGATGTTATGTTAAGTCGTTTGGTAAATTGATTTGACAATTCATATGATTCAAGTTTCTGTGTTATATAGATGCTTCGTCCAAAAAGACCTCTAGTAATGATGACGTAAAAATGTTTTTTTATTTTATTTTTTTGTTTCTTTCAAATTATGTGTGATGTCACACGTTAGTTGGGGAGGGGAACGAACCACCATTTATAAGAGTGTGGAAACCTTCACCTAACGCGTTTTACAGCCTTGAGGGGAAGCCCGAATGGAAAAGCTAAAAGAGGACAATATCTGCTAGCGATGGATCTAGGTCGTTACAAATGGTATCAGAGCCAGACATCGGAAGATGTGTCAGACTTCTCGCTGTTCCCCGAAGGAGGGTAAACACGAGACGGTGTGCCAGTAAGGACGCTGGCCCCAAAGGGGGGTGGATTTGAGGGCGGTCCCACATCGATTGGAGGAAGGAAAGAGTGCCAACGAGAACGTTGGGACCAAAGGGGGTGGATTGTAATGTCCCACATTAGTTGGGAGGAGACACACCACCATTTATAAGGGTGTGGAAACCTTATCTTAGCATACGCATTTTAAATCCTCGAGGGGAAGCCCGACAAGGAAAGCTAAAGAGGACAATATCTGATCTGGGTGGAACTTTCAATTGATATATATATTCCTAATCCACTTTTAATCTCCCGATCAATTTGGGAAATGGAAATTATTATAAAAAAAAAAAATTAATTTCAAACTAAGGGTGGAAATTAATTTTCAAATTTATTAAAAAAATTTAAAATTATTTAAATTAATTAACGAAAATGATATTTTTAGTTTTATTATTTTTATTTTCTGTTGGATTTAGAGAGAGAGAGAGAAAGAAAGAAAGAAAAAAAAAAAAAAAAAAAAAAAAAAAAAAAAAAAAAAAAAAAACAGCCCAATTTGCATTGGTCCTATATAATTGGTTAGACTATGAGTGGCCCAAGCCTCAATGAAGTTGCAATAATGGGTAATTATTTATTTAAATTTTTAATCATATCTTATATTTTGATATTTATATTTTAACAAAAATGCTGAATATATAATTTAATTTCAACCATGTAATGACTGGAAGACAAGTACATCAAACCAGGTCTTGCCTCTATCAGAAGAGGGAGAAATATATAGTAAAAATTTCTAAGGATTATTAAACTAACCTGACTGTGACTCACTATCACTATCAATATCTTTGTGAATCATATTATGCGACTTTAATTCTTCCAAGTCACCACCATTGGGCTTCTAACTTTGTATTTCCCATTCTCAGAATGAACCCATGTCAAATGCCCTTCTGAAGAGCTCACTTTTCTTCCTTCTTTTCCCTTCTCAGACATAAACCATACCTTATAATTCAAACTTTGGTTAACATATTTGAACACCAAGCGCCGAGGCTTGACTCGAACTTGAACGCCTTTAGGTGCCGTTACTTCCACTGAGTAGATGGAATTTGGGCTCCCCACATTCGTCAATCGTCTCGAAATTGCCTTACTCGTCGTCTTGTGCTTAAAAACGACGGACATGGAAGGATAGTTCAAGCTGAAGCCTTTGTTCATCTGCAAAACCTTATGGCAACTCACATTCATGTGGGTTATGATGAAGATTTCTGAATGAGTGTATCCAAGAGCACAAAGATGAATGACATATTCATATGGCTTTATATCATAAACTAAACCAGGATCAATTGCTTTGGTTGGGTTTATATGACCAGCTCCCATTGCAAAAACGCCAGCTGGTTTGCTGCCATCAAGAATTGGCTTACCATAATGATCTGTAACCTCAGCGGTTGTCATTATGGCTGATTTAATGGCTGCTGGTGTCCATTTTGGATGAGCTGAATGGACTAGAGCCGCAATTCCACTGACATGGGGACAAGCCATGGATGTTCCTGACATGGCAGTGAAGTTTGACCTTCTAGAATCTTCTGGAAGGCCAGTTGGACCAAGATTTTGTGGCCAAGCTGCTATAATGTTGACCCCAGGAGCAATTACATCAGGCTTGAGCGTTGAAGGATTTGTGAGGCTTGGTCCTCTTGATGAAAATTGAGCCACAGATGGAGCTCTTGATCTTCCTATCACAGTTCCTCCAAATTGGATTCTGGCTTTTGGATTGCTTGTTGTGTTCATGTAAGCTTTTAACCGATTCGCCTCGGCAAATCCGATCAACGTGGCCGGTAAAACATGAACATCGACCAAGTCTTCCTCTAGATTTATCTCTGTATTTGCAAGGATCATGGCAGCTCCTCCAGATTCCTTCACAATCTGCCCCTTTTCGGATCTGCCATTGACGCCACGGTCGCAGAGCACGATTTTTCCTTCTACTTGTTCTCTTGGAAGAGACCCTTTTAAGCAAAGTTCACCTCCCATTTGTCCTCCAGTCAAGTAAACCACTTCAAGTTCTTTGGTAGCATGCTTGAACTTGTTGCCAGGGTACATTGATTCGCCGTAAATGAATTCCCCATTGCTTAGTCGAACGATAGCCGGGAATCTTCGGTCGAGTGTGCTTGCACCAATGGTGGTGATCCAAGGAGCTACATTGGCAACAGAGCTTTGAATTGGACCATTGTTTCCTGCTGCGCAGTTGACTGAGATGCCATGCTGCATTGCTCGAAAGCTTCCGATGGCGATACTGTCGTCGAAAAATGGAAGCGGGAAGCCACCGAGCGAAAGGGAGAGAATGTCAACACCATCCCTTATTGCAGCATCCATGGCTGCTACAATATCAGAGCTATAGCAGCCACTGAACCAGCAAACTTTGTACACCGCAATGTGAGCTCTTGGGGCCATCCCTTGCGCCACGCCAGCTCCATTACCGAACACGCTCGCTTCAGCGACCGAAGCTCCCGCAGCTGTAGAAGACGTGTGAGTTCCATGGCCATGGGAGTCTCTTGGGGAGACGTACTCCTGGTCAACATCAGATGGCTGGGATGAAGCCACATGGTGTCCTTTGATAAAGAACTTGGCGCCAATGAGTTTCTTGTTACAATTTGAGGAGTTAAAATCTTGGCCTTCTTGGCAAGCCCCTCGCCATTTTTGAGGAATTGGGGGCATTCTGGAATCACTAAAGCTTGGACTCTCAGGCCAAACTCCAGTGTCAAGAACCCCAACAATCGCTCCTTCGCCCATTGAGGAATTAAACCAAACATCTTGTGTGCCTAAACTAAGCCCCAAGAACTTAGGAGAATAAGTAGTTTGAATTTCATATTTTCTATCAGCTCTCACAGCCACAACATCAGGCAATTTCTTCAAATACTCAATCTCAGTTTCAGATAACTGAGCTGCAAATCCTTCCATGGCGTTAGAATATGAGTAAAGCAATCGAGAAGAAGAGTCTTCTTCAGCAGATAGAGTTTGTTCAAGAAAAGAAAGATGCCATTGACGCTTAGAATAAAAGGGAGAGCTGGTTAATCCCTGTGGATGGAGTTGAATTATGTAAGTTTGAAGAGTGGAAGTGTCTGCTTGAACTTGAAGTGAAAGAAAACAGAGGAAAAGGGTTGAAAGAAGAAGCATTTGGGAGTTGAAATCCATAGTTTTCTTCCAAGAACAAGGCACTGATTGTTGGAGATGAGTTCATGATTTTGGATCAAATTTTGATGGGTATTTGAAGGAGGTCAAGAGAATTCAAATCTGGGAAGCGTTTCTGCAATTCTGAGTGTAAAATATGAAACTCGTGAAATATAAGAGCTCTTCATCACGAGGATCCCCCAAATTTGGTCGATGGAGGAGCTGAAGATTTCAGTAATTGCTTGAAGCCTCACGAGAAGTAATGGTGAACGTTGAAGGATTTGAATTCAAAAAGATGTGAATTTTTGTTCCAAAATGAAGGCATAATGAAGTTTGTAGTAGCAAGGAATATAAGTTTAAGTCATTTAATACCGCACGCTCCAAGATTTTTCTTTATTCGGCTTCGTACTGCCTCCTTCCATTCCCTAATTCCTTTTAAATTATAGGGTAAACTAAAAGGTAAAAGTTTATTAGTAGACAAAAATCGATGGACCAAGCAATAAACAAGGAGGAAGAAAATTGTAACCGTCAAAACCTACTGTTAACAAATATTATAACGACTCAAGCTCATCGCTAGTATTGTCCTCTTTGGTGTTTTAATTCCAGATTTTCTCTCAAGGTTTTAAAACATATTTGCTTGTAGAAATGCTTGTATTGGATGATGCAAGTCACTCATTTAGGGAATGATCATGAGTTTATAAACAAAGAATACTCTCTTCATGGGTACGAGGCATTTCTCGTGCCAATAGATTGGTAAATCCTCAAATGTCGAACAAATGACTCTAAAAGAAAAGGAGTCAAGCCTCCTCAAAGGCAGTAAAAAATGACTAAGACTCCAAAGGAGTCGAGCCTCACAATTAAGGGGAGACATACTTTATTTGAGGGGAGGTGTTGGATGATGTAAGTCGCACATCGACTAATTTAAGGAATGATCGTGAGTTTATAAACAAAGAATACTCTCTCCATTTGTATGAGGCATTTTGGGGAAGCCCAAATGAAAGTCATTAAAATCTAAGTATTCAAATATACTTTCTCGTGTTTACAATGTATTTGGGCTTCGCTTCTTTGAGCCCATTAATTTGTAATAGTATGGCCTATTCCAGACAGTTAGTAAGCGGGCCGTGCAAATTTGCTTCTTTGAGCCCATTAATTTGTAATAGTATGGCCCAGTCCAGACAGATAGTAAACGGCTGTGCAAATCAGACGAATTACCGAAATACTTTTTTACCATTTTCTCCTCCATAAATAAAACGCAACTGGCAAACGTTCCCGTAAAGCTCTATATAAACAAAGAGCAGGAACTTGAAGGAGAGTTGAAGAAGGCGAAATTTGCGCGCGGCTTTTGAGTTTGCTCGACAAGAAATGCGACGAGTCAGTGGATTATCCAAGGTACCTCTTCTACTTTTCTGTCATTGGATTTCATAATTTTTCCGTCTTATTTTGCATTCTTAACTTTGGGAAGGTCGTTGTCGGATGCACTCCTTCCAACTATATAGGTTTTCATCTTTCACATACTGGGATCTGGCTGATCTTAGGGCATATGGAGCTATTATAATCTTTCAATGCCTCGTTAAGACCACGATATATATCATCCTATTTGTGGACTTCAATCTTTTAACTGCCTGTAGTCATTCTGCTTATACCATCTGATATCGGGATCTCCAATTCCCAACAACTCAAAAATCATAACAGTTTTCTGTTAAACCGTTGTATAAAGTGAAACGAACTTATTCCATCATTATCTTTTGAAAGGCTTTCCCCTATCTTTTATGTCTTAGCAAACGCATTTGATGTACAGTCCCACGTTTCTATGGGGGGAGGAACTTTAAAATTTTTGGGATAAAACTTTACTTCCTACAAACTCGACTCTTCTTTGATCATACAAACCTATCGACCCATTCAATTTTTACTTCAAAAAATCCTCTTCCTGAAACTCTTGCAATCTCAACATTCTCAAAGCTGTAAGTCAACTCATCATTCTGTAGTCGCAGCTTTTTAATGGTTGGTTCCTTCTTGATCAAGCATAATACATCGTTCAATTGCGTTACAATCCATTCATAAAAATTTGTTATCTCAAGATTCTCAAAATGTTTTATTAAAATGATAGTTATTGTAAAGAAATTATGAGAAAAATATAACTTATTAAAATTCCATCATTTATTTTTTATAACACTCTTCATAGTTTTTTGGATTTTGAATTATGCTAAAATGTGATCACTAAACAAAAAGCTTAGTTTGCAAAAATAAATAATTAAAAGCTTAATTTGCAAGAATAAGAATCAAATAATCAACGTTCATAATGAGAGTTCCAATGCAAAAATAGTTGTTGACTAATGAGAGTTCCAATGGAAAAATCGTTGTTAAAAAAGTCAAAAGGAATAAAAAGAGTACACCCTAGAGTGGGTTGAATAAATTTGGTGATCTAATGATTGTGCAAGCATTTTTTTTTCATTTCGTTCTACATGTATATCTTTAATCTATGTTCTAATTTTTACCCTAATATACGAGACAAGTCTTCAAATTTTTACCGGTGAATGGAGAACCATAATGTGTTGACATTTTATTTTTTTTTTATTAACAAAAAACTACTTTTAGAGTTATTTTTTTATAGATTTTAAAATTTATTGACAATTTCAAAAGCATTTCTCAAAATTTAAAATTATAGCGAAATAGGTATATGAAACAAAAACAAAACCTAAAATGATAATCAAACATGGCACTTAAAGTTGATGGAGTGTAGATAGTAAAATTTTAGATTTTGGGGAGATTACAAATTAAACCTTTAAAAACATTTTTTCTAAAAAAAAAAGAATTGATTTAAACATTTAAAAACATTTATATTTTTTGAAAATTTTGATTTCAAGTGTTTCTTTTATCCCTAAAATTCATTTTTAAAAATGTCATGATGAATGGTATCAGAAAGACGGTTTTTTTCTAGGAACTTTTAATAATTAATATTCAATGGTAGAACTCAAAATAGAGAGAAGAGATAGGAGTGCTGTTAAAGCGCAAAAAGAGGAGAGAAATTTTGGAAGATACCCATTTTGCAGCGATGCATACAATTATGGATGTAACAGCAACACACCGAGCATGTCAAAAGTTGCAGTTTCACTCGCACGATAAGAGCAGGATACCTAGAAGACCATAATTTCTGAAGTTCTGCTCTACTACTTTGTCATATACAGTACACTTGTACACATTAGAAAAAATTTACTTGTATATTTTGGATTTCTAACAAGTAATTTTAGAACGAATTAGAAATGTATATTCTTATTCACTTGATCAAATAAGTTCCATCTATAGATAATTTTATAAAGGAAATTAATAACGAATTTAGCTTAATTTTTTTAATCCAAATTCTATCTCTTATTATAACCAAACTCAACAAGTAAAATTCAAATTTACTAAAACCAATCTATTTATTAACATTTTTTTTATCATACATAATTTGTAACACTAAAATAAAAAAGAGCATGCATAGAGATTTAAGAGATTTAGGGGTTTTAGGATTTGAACTAGTTATGATTGTTATCATGGTTATAATTTTAACTATACATTACATAAACACAATATGAAACTTTTTAAAATATATTTAGGGTTTTCATACTTCTTAAGTATTTTTCGTACATTACATCATTTTTTCATAAGACTTTATTTCTAAATATTTGGTAAATTTAGGATACGATTCTTTGTCCATATATTTTTAGTTTTTTAATAACTCTTTCCATGAATATATATATATATATTAGCAATTCTGTCCTATTGATTTATTTAGGTTTTCTATACATTTTCTTGAAAATTACTTTTTTAACCAATGGATCTCCGCTCAATTTTTCATACCTTATTTCTCGAAATTTCTTTTTTTTTACGTGTTTTCCTGTCAAAATTAACAACAATAGTTAGTCATAAAGTTACCCCAACACAAAATAAGAATAAAAAACAAAAATGGTAACCTTTCAAGGAAAAGCGATGAGATAGCCGTATGTAGCCGTATGTAGCCGTATAAAAAAACGAGAACAGAGTTTTCTTCTCGAACTTTCTTTTTGTGATTTTTTTTCCTGTCAAAGATAGCACAACCACTAGCCATAATAACAATTAGTTGGAAAAATAAAAGTTAAAGCAAACATACTAAAAACACTATTCGTGCAAAGAAAGTTTTCATACCTTGTTTTTCTGGCTTTTTTTTTTTTTTTTTTTCCCTGTCAACATTAACAGCAATAATTAGTTATAATAAAAAGAAAGTAAAAAAAAAAAATTAAAAAGAACTTAACCCAACAATAAGAATCAAAAGCAAAAATATATCCTATAATGGAGTAACCATGAGCAAAAATCGTGGGAATTTCTTTTATCTATCGAGATTGGTGGAAGTAGAAGAGAAGAAGTCAGTTACAACGAAGGATTTTTTTCCCCCTCTGTCCTATCGAACGTACTGGAACGAGATAGAAAAATAAAGGAAGGGAAACATAAACCTCTTCGTTTTTTTTCTTTTTTTAGAGAAGAGACGCTAACGGTGAGAAAGTTCTTTGGATTTTTTAGGTTCTTCGCTTGGTTTTTCTAGAAGTGGAATGGAATGCACCTCTTTTTTAACCACCATTTTTAAGCCACTGGCCGACGCTGACGCAACACTAACGTCCAGGAATTTCCAATGGGACACGTCTCTTTGAGAGACCCATTCCTATAGGGTGTCTTTCAAACTGATGTACTCCAATAATGACTAATCTGCTCCTTTTTTGTAATTAGTTTTGGACCTAAACTTTTTTTTTTTTTTTTTTTTTTTACAATATTTTTGCAAGCCACTCCTACTTTTCTAGGTAATCCGATATGGAGTATAGTTTTCGCAGGTACACGTGAGCTGTTCCCACAGAAGAAATCTTGCCTTTATTTGTTCGTCCATTGCCATTTTATCTCGGAGTTGTATTGGCTATTTGACTCACTTTTAGGGGATGACTTTTGGAATTACGAAAAAAAGAAAAAAAAAGAAGCCAATTTAAAACCCCATTTTTTCTGAAAGTTTTGAGGAAAATAAACTAAAGAAAGACTGAAGAAGTTCAGGATGTCACAACAGTTTTGAAGACTTCCCTACAACTTTTATGCTTCACACATCACTGAGCTTTGCATAATGTTCTCTTAAGTATTTGGAAGCTTTTTTTTCCTCACTGGGAGATATCTGGCTTTAAGTTGATTTCTTATCAGCCATTCGTATTTCCTTACAGAGAAAGCTAACCAAGTAAGTCCACCAACACAAATTATTCATAAAGGCATACGGTAAAGAAAGCACAGGGAGTGTAAGAGAGAAATAAAAATAAGAAGGCAGATAACTATTATTTACTGGTTTTTTTTATTAACTCGGGATAGTATCTTCAACAGAACTTATCTTTCCGAAACTATCATAATGAATAAACTAACCAGTGTACATTCGAATCGAGTAACAACTAATAATAGTTCTATAAATGATGGAAAATCATTAAAGAATAACTTGGGCCTACAAGTAACTCAACTACTAAGAAAAAATAAGAAATCAAACTAATGAAAATTACTTACTTGTTCGGCGACACTTATTTTGAATAAGAAATTTTAGAGAATATTACAAGCAGAGCAGAAATAAATGCACGTAACAACCAGTAAATGAACAAAATCCAAATACAGATCACAATGCTCTTAGGCGGAAGCAATTCAATTCTTGAATGTATATAACTTTAGGATCAATAATTTCTTTAACAAGACATTCATTAACTCCAAAGTATCACAATCAATTATAATGCATAAGAATGAGAGAATTTAGGAAGCACGACATCCAGAGAAGAATATGTACGCTAGCTGAGCTTACTTAAAGGTCAGAAAAGTATAACAGAGTAAAAATCGTCAAAATACTTACCGAAAACTGTTGTTCAGGTAGCAATAAAATTCACGTATCAACATAAAACACCGCTGGCACGAGATCATTTTCAAAGCTCACCGTGGAAGGAGATTTGAACTCATAATAACAAGCACTACAGCAACACATACAGGATCTGAAATAAAAAGAACCGATAGAGATTCTGTTAATCATCGGATCATCGATATGAATCAACAATCAACTAAAACACCTAATCTAATACGATCGACGAACAATAAACCTTTTGATTATTAGGAATATGAGACTGAGTGATCGCGATCATTAGTTCATAATAAACGACTTGATTTCTTCTTCGACAAATCAAAATCGTAAAGTAATTAGGATTTATGAGAATAAGCGATCACGATCATTAGTTCAATAAGAAAACTGTTTTCATTACGACTAATCGAGATCTAAACAACTAAGAATTATGAGACCGAGCAATCACGATCATTAGTTCAAACAATGATTCGGTTTCCACTTCGACTAATCAAATTCCTTCAGTAATTACGACTTATGAGACCTAACAAACACGATATGGAAATCTAATCACCGAAACATACCTGTGTTAGCTTACAGCATCGTAAGCCACCAATAATTCCGAACTCTAATATCATCATCCTCGCGTCAGAGCAACTTCAAGAACACGAAGCTTTCCCGCGTAAATTTAGTCTCGTTCGGTTTTCTTCAAACGCCTTCCCTCCTTTCTTCGCCTTTATATAGAGAAGCAGAAACCGTTCGTGATTTACATACAGACCCCCTAGTGGGCCAGCTTATGCTGCTAGAAAATGGGCCGAAGTAGAAAACGGGTAGGCCCAAGTCCAATTCTTATAGGAATATCAACGAAAGAAGATGGTTTATTATTATTATTATCATCATCAACAAGTTGAATGGAAAAATACTTGATTTTGGTTGTAGCTCCATATTCTAATATTTTACACAGTAATAAAATAATAAAATGATAATTTCCATCAAAATAGTAACTTTTTTATTTATTTATATGGATGGAATGATTCTCATCTAGATAGTCGAGGTGAAAATATAAAAAAATGTCTCATGTCAATGGAGAGAGTATTTCTTGTTTATAAACTCATGACCATTCCCTAAATTAACTGGACTTTGATCCTCCAACACATACAAACCATATTAAAAACTATGTTTTTTTAGTGGGAATTAATTGTATTAAATTGAAATTTTTAAAATTAATTAAAACTAAATAGGGGCAAAGCGAAAATGTAATTATATATAATAGAGTAATTAAAATTTTTCAAATTTGTCAACTGCATTTGAGATTCGTAGTCTCTTCAATTTCTTGGATGGTTGGATCAATACTAATACCCAATTTAGACAAGGTAGGGAGGACAAGAACACCGACACCCTACCAAATAATTTAGTTTTTTTTAATTAAAAAGATATATTTTCAAGTTAAGAGATTAAAAGTTGGAATTTTCAGTTACATAAAAATAAAATTTGGCACAATGGTCGAAGCAGATAGAAACCCAACTGACGGCCAAGTATGGGAGCGAGCTTATCTTTCAATCAGACACCGCTAGCCAAAACTCAACCCAAGAACAAATCAAGAAAAGCTGAGCAAGCGGTATTTAATTAATACTCTAACAGTGCAACACAGGTTATTTTGCCAATGAAAAGCAATACCATTTCTGAAGGGAAAAAAACGATTTCAAATAATTATGGCTCGGTTCTGGTATATCATTCCGCTCAGATTGAGCTTTAATGCTCCAAAAAGTGAAGCAATCACGACACTAAAATCTAAATGATTTGATTCGTGCACTGTTTTGAGAAGGAAAAAGTAGCCAACAAAATGAGAAATTTCAATCCAAAGAATTAAGAGAATTAGAGAGAAAAGCATGTAAGGAACTATGATATCTGTATAAGAAAACTATAAGCAAAGGACTGACCCGCTGCTTTGTATTTGAAGGACAGCCCTTTAACTGGATGGTGATTAAGCCTTCAATCTATAAAACGTCCCTGGCTTGATACAGGAAGCTGTTCTTTAGAAATTAAAACTTATCTGTGGAAATCATTAGGAATTTAATGATTTGTCTCTCTGCTCATTTTTCCATGAATTTTTTGCAGCGCCTGCAGATGTATCACCAGAATCCCCATCCTTTGGTTTGGAGAAGAAGGGATCCCATTCATGAGGTCCAACTTCCCGCTGCCCGTCTTCCAGTAACGCGTACTTCCAACTATTTTCCTCGATAAAATTTTTGTCTGTGTGTCCTTCAATAATATCTTTCCTCAACTTCGTAACCTTGTCGATAATGGCTTGCACCGAGACATCGAAAGCATCTTTCAAAGTCTCCAACTTAGAGCGTGGATCGGCGTATACCAATCTCGGAATCATACTGATTACCTCCTCCTGCATTAGCTTCAGCTGCTCAGGAGAAATTTGTGAAAGCCTTTCTTCTATGCTAACATTTCTCTTGCGGATATCATCCTCTGGGATGAATACTGAATATCTTGTAAAATTCTTGGGGAGATGCCAAGTGTATTGGGTGTATGCTGACCCTGGATGGAAGAAGACGGGTATGCAGCCAGCAAGCATAGCGTCAAAGGCAGATCTTCGAGTATACGAGTCGCCCTGAGGTTGCAGGCAGAAAAGGGAGCTCTGAAACATCTGCATTATACTACTCGGAGAATGACACTTACTCTCACCAAAATCACATTCGAGTAGCTTGCAGACCTTAGAGTTCTTGCATTGATCAATAATCTGCCCTCTAATTGACTTGGGATTGTCGGGACGTGGAGCGCCAGCGAACGAGAACAGCCATTTGCGTTCTAGCTTTCTCATCCGATCCTGCCAGATAAACACATCATCATCCTTCGCTGGATGAAAATATGTTGGATATGGAATACCAAAATCATTGGCATTCCATGGGCTTGATTCAACCACAAGCATGGACATGTTCTTAGCAGCAGGTAAAAACAGAAGCTTATTTCCCCAATCTGTTTCTTCCTCAGAGAGCCTCCTGAAATCCCATGTGATTCTACCTGCAACAAGGAAGTGATCTCGACCACCCATAACGCCCCATTCGGGCCTTTTCTGAAGCCATTCGACCAAATCAAGTGAAGCTCTATCTCTAGTAGATATATTATATCCCCAAAGGTATCTCGCAATATCAAATCCAGCATAAAATGGAACAAAAAAAGCAGAAGCAATGGAAGAATCCTTGGTCAAACAATCATATTGCTTCATTCGATTACTGAAAATCACATCGACTGCAAATTGATTCGTCGCATACCACCCTGTATCGGAAAACACTCCTTCCACATTCTCAAGTGGTGGACCAAGCCCAGCGTTAGTTGTGAACTTGCACATATTTGTCCAAAGGCTTAGACTCTTACACTCCTTCAGCATATCCTCATTAAACCTAGAAGGAAGATCATGAACAAATATATACCTCCCACCGCATGGATCGCTCTTGTTTTCAACAGTTTTCAATGCTTTAACAAAAGGAAAATTCTGAACCTCAGGTTTGGCGGTGGACTTAGGCTGCTGCTGGTCTACAGGCTTTGTAGGCTCGCGGATTGATTTCACATCAACTTTCGTTGCGTCGACAACACGAGAAGGAGCAAATTTCCGGACCACCGGCAAGTTTACAGGTTTATCTTCGAGGCTTAATTTGATCGATTCATCAACAGCATGTCCTCCAAGCACAACAAAATGAAAGTACAACAATAGGATCCAGAAGAACGCCGACAATAACGCTAGAAAACAAAGCCGAGACTTCTGATTCTTCCCGGCTCCTCTGTCCATTTTTTCCGACGGGGCAATCACTACCGGTCGGCGTCTCATCGGATGGAATCATCCAATCCGGCTGCTTGCCAGGTCTCCATTTCGCAAGAATCGCTCACAAGACCGTCACCAAATCCCAAAATCCAGAAGAAAAAACACCAATACCTCGCTCGCCTACGATTTCCGATGCGAAAAAAACAACTGAAAATACTGTAGAACACAATACAAAAGGAAGGAAGAATTAGAAATAGCAGCCAGAGGATTCAAACAACGTGACGTAAATGTCGGACAATGCGATCGAATCTAGAGAGAGCGAAGACGCAACCCAATGGAACTTTGTACCAAGAGAAATCCCGAAACGCGAGGAATTATTAGATGCTTTGGTCGGTTGCATTACATTACTAAGCAAATCACAGAAATAATAACCAAATTGAAAAGAAATTGGAACGGATCTTCCAATAGGTACAGAAATAGCGGAAGAAAGATAGATATAGAGACTTACAGCGGAGACTGGATGATAATTTGAAGCGAAATTCTCTCGGATTCGCTCGGATTTTCGAGATTTTTTTCTTATTTTGTGAGCTGTGCCAGTCAAACAGGGAGCGAATTAGCAAAGAAATGCAAGATAAATGGTGACGCCGTGAACTGAAAAGACTCCGCCCGCCGGTATTACACTATTGTCGGTAGTCGCTACGATTGCACCACGTGTCCGCCTGTGAAAATTTGATCCCATCCCCGGGAAATACGGTGCATGGCCGCAAGGGTTAAAAAGGGAAATTAAATAAATCCAAGCTTGTGCCAGATGCCAAGGTAAATTAGTACACGTGGAGTGCAGTGATTTGGATGGAACAAACCCTCACTCGGTTTGTGGGTCAGATCTGGTTGGACTGGTTGAATTATTTCTTCGATGTAAATATTTTCGATTCTTACCATAGTTGACAAAAGAAAAATTCAACCCGCCGTTAAAATAATAGTTTTCAATTAACGAATAAATAAATTATTTTATTTTTTAATCTCTAAAAAAAAAAAGCATCTAAAACGTTGAATGGTTGAGCTTTTTGAATCTAAAGAGGGTCGACGCTCCGTTGGAAATGTATTCGAAATATTCCTTTTCTTAACATATTAAAAAAATATATTTTTATTTCACATAATTTATTTTGCCCAGTTTTATTTTTTATTTTTTAAGGATTAAACTAATGCAGGTCATATGATCACATGATGATGAAATTTGATTATCATTAGCTTAAACCACTTGATTAGTACAAACACTAGATGGCCATCCCATTGCTTTTACCCCACAGAAAATTATTAATTTATTACATAATATTAATAATGTGTTTTCTATTATTAAATTATAATTTGTGGGTCAATTAACTTATTGATAAAATTGTTCCATTGTTTACCAATCATGGAGAAACATTGGTTCTTTCCTATAAGTTAAACATAAATTTACAAAATACTCGAAAATTTGTTCTTTAAAAAAAAAAAATTATAAAATTAAATAAGTAGTCATTCATAATTTAAATTTAATGTTTACATTTTCTATTAAAAAAATTTATATTTTTTTTATTTATTGAAAATAGCTAATTTTTAAATTTATTAAAAATACCTCAATGGTATGAAAAATATATATATATTAAAATTGAATAAAATGTAAAGTCCATGAACAGAAAATATTATTTAATATTGTATTTCTAGGTTTATAGTCTCCCCTAAAAAAAGTCAACCCACAAATTAAGACCACCACACAAAAATAAATATATACCAAAAAAAAAAAAAAAAACAAAAAAACAAACAAACAAAATGGTAAATTGTTGGTGGTCCTTAATCTTAGTTATGAGGATTTTTGTGCATTAAAGTTACAGCTCTGCATGTTGGGAGAGCCATGTCTGCAGGTTTGGAATCATCCTATTTGATTAAATTTTGGTTGAGTGGGCTGCCACTACGTTCACAATATTATGTGTACACATTGTGGGGGTGACTTTCTTCACCTCATTAAAGTTTAATTAAGAACACGATGCCTAACTTTCAAACATTTTCATGAAAGTTTGTATTTGGTTCATCAATTTCCTCTTTTTCATAAATATTTTATTTATATCATCTAATCAATTTTTATACCCTTCGATTATTCTCACAAAATAACTGTTTGACTTTATTATATTTAATTGTCGTGATAAATTTAAAGAACATTAAATCTTAAGCACGTGACCATCGTGATTTAAATTTAATCTGTCTAAACTTTGTTATTACTTACATAGTTCTTATTAGCCGTTCTTAAGTAAATCTGTGTCAATGTTTGAAGATTCAAATTTTTTATCTTTTAATCCACAATCTAAATTCAAATTGAATTGTCAAGACTCAATGTTATAGTTAGCATGCTAGTTGGGTTGACTCTTCAACTATCCTTTTTCTTTGTATGCTTAACTACGACTCTTTGTTCTACCTAGTGGAGTACATGCACAACCCTAGGACTCAACGGTTAGGTTGACTCTGGTCTCATTGGACACTCAATGAAAGGCTGGCATTCAATTACGATCATCTTCTACGGGATTTTTAGCTGTTTATGTAACAAAAGTCTTTGAATCGAGAATTTAATGTGATGGCCCCTCCGGTGTCTTCCCTTCATTGCCTGACATGTACGAAGGAAGGAGTTGCTGGCATTTTTGGGGCAACCCATGAGATGGTTGATTGATCTTTTCATGCATATATCAGTCCAAAAATGATAGAGAAATATCATGAGAATGAGATGTAAATAAAACATTGGATTAAGAAATGACATATGTGTTCATTTTGCAGGCAAAATGGACGTTGAGTCATGCAATAACCTTCAAGCTGCATAAACACGCTTTTCTTGTGTTTTTTTTTCGATAAAATCTCGAATTTTGTTGAAATTAAGTAAACAAAAATAATGTTATCTCGAGTTAGATTTGTAAGTTTAATCTATATTTGTATTTAATAAATTTTTAGATTTAAAATGTACGTCTAAATTTTTTCAACTTAAAAAATATTAAATAAGACGCCATATATTTAGATAATAAATCTACTCATATATGAAATTGAATTTTTCATAAGATATTACGGTTGGATGATAAAAGTACCACGTAGACTAATTTAGGGAACAGTCCTGGGTTTATAATTAAAAAAATACTCTCTCTGCTCTCCGGGATGAGGCTGGGTTTTCATGAGTTTATAATCAAAGATCTCTCTCAGGCCTAAGAGCTAATGCTCAAGGTCGACAATATCATACCTTTTGGAGAAAGAGCTTATGCTCAAAGTGCCTTTTGGGTAAGCCTAAAAGCAAATGCACAAACGGGACAATATCATACCTTTTGGGGAAGCCCAAGAGCTTATTCTAAAAGTGGACAATATCACAATCATATTCATCTAACTATTTCATTCTCAATTTTATATTTAAATGAGTTGAAATATAATAAAGCTTCTAAATTGAAAAAAATCACATTTTTTTACTTTTTAAAATTTATTTGTTCAATGAACTTGAACCTCAAAAAGGTTAAAATAATTAAATAAAAAATAAAAATGGGAATGTGAGCAGTTTAGCGAACAATAATTATAAACATATAATTCACCTTGCAAGTAAAAAAAAAAAAATAATAAAATAATAATAATAATAATAAAACTTATGGTCATCTATCAATTCCACGTATTCATGCTGGGCTTGTTTTCCCGCCAGGTTACCGTACTTTCTACTGGCCCAAGGGCTCAGGCATAGGAGAGAGAGGCCCAAATGAAGCCAGCCGACTCATTTGCCGGTCCTCTTTACCATCCTCCTCGACGTGAGAGCTGTGCAATTTTCAGCGTTCGTTAATGCCGAAGGTATAGATCGATACAGGATATCGTGTTTAGGGTGAACAAGAAAAAGCTTCTTCGGAAGAATATGGAGGACGAGGCGGAGATATACGATGGCATCAGAGCTCAATTCCCTCTCACATTCGGGAAGCAATCGAAAGCTCAGACCTCTCTCGAAGCCATCCATAACACCACTCGTCGTAACACTTCAGCGACTGTTTCAGAAAAATCTTCTTCCGCTCAGAATAACAATGGTCTCCCTTCTATCTCTTCCTCTTCCAAAGCCTGGCTCGACTCACTTCGCACTTCCAAAAACCCTAACACACATGTTTCGGGCGATTCTGGACCTAGTGGGATCACGCGTGACGTTGACGCTGACGAAGGTCCGAGGATTGGCCCGCCTCGCCCGCTCACGGAGTTGAAATTGAATGATGACAGCGATGACAACGCTGATGATGATGCAATGGTTGGGCCTCCGCCGCCGCCGCCGCCGCGTGGCGAGGGTTCGGATGATGATGAGGATGATGACGGGGAAATGATTGGACCACCACGTCCACCGCCGAGCTCGAATTTGAATGATTCGGATGTGGAGGAGGAAGAATATGAGGAGAATCGGTATCGAATTCCGCAGAGCAACGAGATTGTGCTCAAAGGACATACGAAGGTTTGAATTACCCTAATTTCACCCTATTCAGCTTCTTGTTAATTTGTTTAATGCCCAAAACCAAGGAAAGAATGAACTTATTGTGCATTTTTAGTTGGCATCTCCAGATTTGGGTATCAAAGTGTATAGGCTTGGCTTGTTTTCAATACCAAAGTAGCTTGAATTAGTCAAGGTGCTGAAGTTGGGTTTTGTGGAAATAATTTTGTTCTCTGCCTATTCCTCACATTCACTAGCTCTGCTTGACTTCTGGATGAATTTAATGAACCATTTTGAGCCTTATAGCTGAAGTGTGAGTGTAAATTGAAGATTGTTTTCTTTTCCGACCCCATTTAACTCTTTTGGGTTATATAGTTTTGGCAAGTGATTTCATTGAGCTTGCCAAAACTATAAGTCTTTAAGGACTTGCATTATGTTCAGAAGCATAGGAGTTTTAGGATGTTCTTTTTTAGCATCTTCTATTGGTTTTTCAGTAGGGTGATAGTACAAAAGATTCTGGAAAGATTAGAACATTAGCTCACTACAGCGTAGCTCAACAGGTCAGGGCGTATACCCTCGACTAAGAGGTCAAAGGTTCAAATCGCTCCACTCCATAGGTTATTAAGCTAAAAAATATTCGACCAGAAAATCTATTTTTTCTTTTCATTATTGACATTCCAGCAAAATCCTGACCAGATAGTTAATGATTGTTGACATTAGGAGTTCCTAGTTAATTGGGCTTTGTTTGATAACTTTCATGAAATTACCTCCAGAACACGAGCAATTATCAGCAAGAGAAATACCGAAAGACGAGAAAAGAAATAACATAGTGTTGTAGTGGTTCGGATTATGGAAGGGGCCTAGATTTTCATACATATTTACTTTTTAGCATGAGGTTTGGCTTTATGGTGGTAAACTGAAAGGTTATAAACTTGTATATTAATTTTGAATGATTTTTGACAGGTGGTTTCTGCTCTTGCTGTTGACCACACTGGTTCTAGAGTTCTTTCTGGTAGTTATGACTATACGGTACGTATGTATGACTTTCAAGGGATGAATTCTCATTTGCAATCCTTCAGACAGCTGGAACCATTTGAAGGTCACCAAATTCGTAATCTTAGCTGGAGCCCATCTGCTGACCGCTTTTTGTGTGTGACGGGCTCAGCTCAAGCCAAGGTGCAGAATGAAGATTTTCAATTCTTGTACGAGCCTGTAGCTTATGGAAGTGTCTAGTATTTAACTAACGTTCATCTTACTGGCATTTCAGATTTATGACCGTGATGGACTTACTCTAGGAGAGTTTATGAAGGGCGATATGTATATACGTGATCTCAAGAACACTAAGGGGCACATATCTGGACTGACTTGTGGAGAATGGCATCCTAAAAATAAAGAGACGATTTTGACATCATCAGAAGATGGATCCCTGCGAATATGGGATGTAAATGACTTCAAAAGTCAAAAGCAGGTTTTCATTTTTCTCTAACTATTTCTGTTTCATTCTTCCTTGCCATTGCCGATTTGTAATGTATGCTGCTGAGGAGGCCTTTCATTCATGCTTGCGGTAAATCAATGTGTAGGTTATCAAACCAAAGTTGGCTAGGCCAGGAAGGATTCCAGTGACGACATGTGCTTGGGATCGTGAAGGAAAAAGCATCGTGGGTGGCATGGGTGATGGTTCTATTCAGGTCTCATTGATTTTCATCCCGATTCATTTCTCTTAGCACTTTACTTCAATGCTTCAAACTACATTTTAATTCTTGCTTCCCCCATATGGAGCTCTCTGCATTCTCGTCAGTTTCGTTCAGTTTGTTTTAAATTCACTTTGCCATCATATGCATTATCATCCTTGCTCCATGTTTTTGCAGATATGGAACCTTAAGCCTGGATGGGGAAGCAGGCCAGACATACACGTTGAAAATAGTCATTCAGACGATATCACTGCTCTTAAGTTTTCAAGTGATGGGACAATTTTACTGTCAAGAAGCCTTGATGGATCACTGAAGGTACGTCGTCAATGCATTTAGAAAATTCACTTTCACTTGTTTCTTTTTGTTCATTTAGCAACATCCTTCCTACTTATAATTGTATCCCGTTTCTCAGGTTTGGGATTTGCGCCAGATCAAAAAACCTCTCAAGGTGTTTGATGATCTCCCAAATAACTATGCCCAAACAAACATTGCATTTAGTCCTGATGAGCAACTCTTTCTGACTGGAACATCTGTCGAGAAAGAGAGCCAAACGGGCGGTCTGCTCTGCTTCTATGACAGGACAAAGCTGGAACTTGTTTCTAGGGTAGGAATATCCACTACTAGTGTTGTGCAGTGTGCTTGGCACTCGAAGCTAAATCAGGTAAGCTACTCATCATGTCGCATGAAATATTTATATTCGTATTATTTTATAGTTTAAAAACTTGCGGGGTGGGCTCCAACTTGAGCATAGTTCAACTAATTAAGGCATTGTACCTTCAACCAGAAAGTCAGAGTTTTGAATCTTCACCTTTACATGTGCTTGAAGATATATGTTTTAACCCGTGACCTAGAAGATATAGACATATCATCTTTTGGACTTTCAAGCACACTAAATATGATGTCATTGAAGCTTACTTCTGTTTGATTTCTTTATTGTGAAATTGATTTCATTCATGATTTCAGGATGTATTTAACTAAATCTTTGCTGAACATCGGCAATCTGTCCCGATGTGTAATTTCATTTTTCCATGGTGAACTGCCATGTTCCATCCCCAATGTAGCCCCAAAACATTTTCCTATGCATGGATGGTTGTACTGGGGACAATTTTCTGTTCACACGTACATGAACATTTTAACGTTTGCACTCTGTATTTATGTTGTGCCCGAGCTAGGTCGATGCCAATAGAGGATGTCGTATTATTTAGTTTAAGATCTTTTCTACTCTGCAAGTTGTAACAATGCTATTTATTTTTATTTTTTTGTCAAGATATTTGCTACTTCTGGAGACAAAAGCCAGGGAGGAACTCACATATTGTATGATCCAACACTAAGTGAGAGAGGAGCTCTAGTTTGTGTTGCCCGTGCACCAAGGAAAAAATCTGTTGATGATTTTGAGGCCAAACCTGTTATTCACAACCCGCATGCCCTGCCTTTATTTAGAGACGCACCGAGCCGAAAGCGACAGCGTGAGAAGATACTCAAGGACCCACTTAAGTCTCATAAACCCGAACTCCCGATTACTGGACCAGGCTTCGGAGGAAGGGTTGGTGTTACCCAAGGAAGCTTATTAACCCAGTATCTTATGAAGGTAACTGTTATTCATTTTTCTTCAACTCAAAACACAGCTTTTTGTACTCTGTTTGCTGTTGGAACTGGGAATGAATTGATTGTCTTGCATCATTATAGCAAGGAGGCATGATTAAGGAGACATGGATGGAGGAAGATCCAAGAGAAGCCATTCTGAAGTATGCTGATGTTGCAGCAAAGGATCCAAAGTTCATTGCACCCGCGTATTCGCATACTCAGCCTGAACCTGTTTTTGCGAAGTCCGATTCCGAGGAGGAAGATAAATGATCTTATGTAATGCTTCTTCTCCTTGGGTTTGCTTGGCAGCTGTTGGGAGATGAAAAATTGAAGATGGTTGACTGCTGCAGATCCTTCGGCTCACGACGGTTCGAGCTTTGCCAGTCCCAGGTTCGATTTGATATAACAGCCTACTGTTAACAAGCAGTAGGAATTTAGGGTTGTTTCATTTTTAACTGTTGTGAGAAATGAGATACAGAAAGAGTGTATTCCTTGTGTACATTATTTGTGCAACACCACTGTCGTAGCTAAAAATATACAAGTTTGAGATGAATTTTTAAATGGTGATAGTTTTTTTTATCTAATTTAAAGTATTTGGTTAAAAGTGAGTGAAAATTCTATAAATAATTTGAAAACACAAGTATTTTTTTTTTTTTTATGCATAGTAAAATCATACTTTTGAGTTTCTTATATTATATTGAAGTAGTTTTTTTCAATAATTTCTCCTAAAACGGATATACAGTAATAATCTCCAGTTTGAATTTTTAACCCTAATGTGTATATTTACTTTTTATTATAAAAAAATATGATGTAATATTATACAAACGAAATGATAACTCTCTATCCATCTTTACATTGAAGAGTATAAAATCACTTGATTGTGATATCCCACATTAGTTGGGAAGGAGAACAAAACACCTCTTATAAGGGTGTGAAAACCTTTCCCTAATAAAGGTGTCTTAAAGCTTTGAGGAGAAGCCCGAAAGGGAACAACTATGTGCCACCGACGAGGAGACTATTCCCCAAAGGGGTAGACACGAGACCACATCAATTGGAGAAAGGAATAAGTGCCACCGAAGAAGCTGGGCTTCGAAGGGGGTGGACTGAAAACCTTTCCCTAATAAAGGCGTCTTAAAGCTTTGAGGAGAAGCCCGAAAGGGAACGGACTATGTGCCACCGACGAGGAGACTATTCCCCAAAGGGGTAGACACGAGACCACATCAATTGGAGAAATGAATAAGTGCCACCGAAGAAGCTGAGCTTCGAAGGGGGTGGACTGTGATATCCCACATTGGTTGGGAGGAGGATGATATCGCACACAGATCGAAACACCCTTCTATATCTGGAAGAATAGGTATATCTGTGACAATTGCTTCCACCACTTCAATTTTGTTTAAGACGTGTAGTTGCATAATTAAGAATAGGAAACTCGTAATATAAGCATTACAAAATTTTACCATATTTTGAGAAGCTTCCTGTCCAAAATTTGTGCCAATTGCTTCTACCAGTTGACAGCTTCAAAGATGGGAGTCCGGAGTTACTTGTTATACTGGCACCTCCTATGATCGGGGATCTCAGCTTCCTTCCTAAATTTGGAATCCACAAATCTCTCAACCATACTCATTCCACTTCCTTTAGAATCTCTACCTCTTATATAAACTCCCCATTTTCTCCCATTCCAATTCGCCCTCTCCTCCTCCGCCGCATATGACAGAAATAGCCTGCTCCACAGCCGACCTCCGCCACCTCCTTGGCGGCTCAGCTAATGCCACTGCTGTCGCCGATTACATTTGCGGTCGATTCGACGCCATTTTGAGTAAATTTGTGGACACAAGTTATGCTGTTGACAACACTTACCTTCTTTTCTCAGCGTACCTTGTGTTTGCAATGCAGCTTGGATTTGCTATGCTTTGTGCTGGTTCTGTGAGAGCCAAAAATACAATGAATATTATGCTTACTAATGTTCTTGATGCTGTCACTGGCGGCGTTTTTTATTATATCTTTGGATTCGCTTTGGCCTTTGGAACTCCTTCTAATGGCTTCATTGGTCACCATTATTTTGGCCTCTCGCAGTTCCCTTCCTCCTCCTTTGATTATGGGTTCTTTCTGTTTCAATGGGCTTTCGCCATTGCGGCTGCTGGGATCACCAGTGGCTCCATTGCTGAACGGACCCAATTCGTTGCTTATTTGATCTATTCCTCTGTTCTTACCGGTGAGTCCGATTCATCACGGTTTATTTGAATTGCATATCAACAAAATTGACAGATAGTTTCCTAATTCAGGTTTGATTTATCCAATCGTCTCTCATTGGTTTTGGTCTGCCGACGGGTGGGGCAGCGCAAGTAGGACGGAGAATCTTCTATTTGGCTCAGGAGTAATCGACTTCGCCGGCTCCGGCGTGGTCCATATGGTGGGTGGCATCGCCGGATTATGGGGCGCCGTCATTGAAGGCCCTCGAATCGGCCGGTTCGATCACGCCGGCCGGTCCGTCGCCCTCCGTGGCCACAGCGGCACATTAGTCGTTCTCGGCACTTTCCTCCTCTGGTTCGGCTGGTATGGCTTCAACCCCGGGTCGTTCCTTAACATCCTCAAAGCCTACGGCACTACCACCGCCGCTCCCTTTTACGGCCAATGGAGCGCTATAGGTCGCACCGCCGTCACCACCACTCTCGCCGGCTGCACGGCGGCACTAACCACCCTCTTCGGCAAACGTCTCCTCGTCGGCCACTGGAATGTCACCGACGTCTGCAACGGCCTGTTAGGCGGATTCGCTGCCATAACATCCGGCTGCGCGGTGGTGGATCCATGGGCGGCGATTGTTTGTGGGTTTTTCTCCGCCTGGGTTTTGATCGGATTCAACAAACTAGCGGAGAAACTCAAGTATGACGATCCGTTAGAGGCAGCGCAATTGCACGGCGGGTGTGGAGCTTGGGGGATTTTGTTCACTGGCTTGTTTGCAAAACAGGCTTATGTGAACGAGATTTATTCTGGGTTGCCGGACCGGCCGTACGGGCTGCTGATGGGCGGTGGCGGGAGGCTGCTGGCGGCTCATATAGTGCAAATTTTGTCGATTGCTAGTTGGGTTAGCGTGACGATGGGGCTGGTATTTTGGTTGCTGCATAAGTTTCAGTTGCTGAGAATCACGGCGGAGGAGGAGATGGCCGGCATGGACTTGACAAGCCACGGCGGACTGGCTTATGTGTATAATGATGAAGAGAAGCCTTACGTTTGAGGGGACAAGGAAGAACAAGACTTTGATTTTGTGGCATAGGTTGTGTTGTAGATGTGTTCTTTGGTTTAAGGTTTTAATTGTAATGGCTTCTTAGTTGATCTGTTCATGTCTGGATGCTTAGTGCTACTTTGGTATAGTTTGATTGATTTTATCAATCATAGCGTTTAGGTTTATATTAATAGATTTGTCATATATTCGTTAATGCCTAAAATAAGTAACATTATGTTGTCAGTTTTTTTCTTATATACATACATCCGCATGTGTATTATATCATAAGAGATCTTGAAAGGGTGAAAATTTGAGGTATGAGCTGGAGATAACAATAGTGCTCAGGTGGACTTTTTTATTTCTAATATATTATTTATTATCTAAAATGAAGCACGATGATCGCGTGAAATTTAATTAATTCAAGAATGCAAAATTATTAAAAAAGCCACTTAAATAATTCAACGATACCTATAATTTAAAATAATAATAATAATAATAACAATAAAAAATAAACTTATCATTACCTTTTATTAAACAAATATGCTGAATTTTCAAAAATATTTGAAAGATACTGTTCGGAAATTTCATTAACATATTTAAATTAAAACAAATTAAAAAATATAATTTAATTTTCAATAGTTTTTTAAAATGTTTGAGAATTAATAAATATTTGTCTAGATGTATTTGAGCCTATTCTAAATATTATGGTACCACATAACATGGGTAGTTTACTTTTATTTAATAATTTTGTCTAGATGTATTTAAGCCTGAATTGACGTTTATTTTTTCCTTTTTACAAAATCAATTTATCTTTTTAAATTTTTAGCTGTGTTAATAAAAATTAAAAGCTAATAGTTGTGATTTAAATACTGAAATTAACTTACACTATCTATTAAATTTAATTTAAAATTTGTTATTTAAATTTATCATAATTTGTTTCAAATAATTGGCTATTTTTTTAATATAGGGTCTGGATTTTTTAAGGTGTATGAGATGTGATGGGGAAGACTTATTTTGTCGGGTTGAGAACTTTAAATGAGAGTGAAAACTGTTGCAGAATCAGAATGTCGACGGCAATGGAGTTTTGGACCTGCATCCTCTGTCTATGTGTTGCGTTCTTCTTCATTCTGAAGCTTAAATCGAAGACGGGAAATACGTCGAAGCTACCTCCGGGACCAAAGCCTCTTCCGGTGATCGGAAACCTCTTGGATCTTGGCGAGAAGCCTCACAAATCGCTCGCCGCCATGGCCAAAGTACACGGCCCTATTATGAGTCTGAAACTCGGACGAGTTACAGCCGTGGTGGTTTCTTCTTCCACCATGGCTAAAGAGGTCCTACAAACGAACGACCAGTTTTTGTGTAACAGAGCCATTCCAGATGCACTCAAAGCTCACGCCCACGACGAGGTCGGGTTTCCATGGATTTCTGTTTCTCCTCTCTGGAGGAACTATCGCAAAATATGCAACAACACTCTGTTCGCCGGAAAAATTCTGGATGCGAACGAGAATCTTCGCCGGAGGAAAGTGGAAGAGCTCGTTGAGATTGTCCGTAAAAGCGCGGCAAAAGGCGAGGCGGTAGATTTAGGGAGATTATTGTTCATGACGACTTTGAATCTAATCTCGAACACAGTTTTCTCGGTTGACTTAGCAGATCCGAATTCCGAATTAGCAAGGAAGTTCAAGAACTACGTATGGGGAATATTGGAAGAAGCCGGGAAACCAAATTTGAGCGATTACTTCCCCGCGTTGAGGAAGCTCGACATTCAAGGGGCGAGGAGGAGAATGAAGATTCAAATGGGAAACGTCTTGGATCTTATAGATTCAATGATCAACCAGAGGATGAAGCAGCAAGAACTGAATCCAGATTCTGTTCCCAATAACGATATGTTACACCACCTTCTTAATAACGAGGACAACGACGCCAAACTCGATCGAAATCAAATAGAACATTTACTAGTCGTAATACCTCCACCCCCCATTCGATTCTTAGATCTATTATGAAATTGAAAGTTCCTCTTATACGTGGTTTTTCTAATTTGTGCAACAAAAACAAATTAGGTACTGTTTGTGGCCGGCTCAGATACAAATTCAGGGACATTACAGTGGGCAATGGCGGAGCTATTGAAGAATCCAGAGAAACTAGCAAAAGCTCAAGAGGAAATCAGGGGAGTTTTGGGGAAGAACAAACCAGTGGAGGAAGCGGACATTCCGAGGCTGCCATATCTGCAGGCAGTGGTGAAGGAAGCTTTCCGATTGCATCCAGTGGTTCCATTGTTGCTACCTCGCAAGGCGCAACAAGAAGTGGAAATTGCAGGTTTCACAATCCCTAAAGATGCACAGCTTCTGGTAAATACATGGGCGATGGGAAGAGATTCGAGTGTCTGGGAGAATCCGGAATCGTTCGAGCCAGAGAGGTTTATGGGATCGGAAATTGACGTCAGAGGGCGGAGCTTCGAAGTGATTCCGTTCGGCGGAGGGAGGAGGATATGCCCTGGACTGCCATTGGCGATGAGAATGCTGCATTTGATTTTGGGTTCGCTCATTAATTTCTTCGATTGGAAGGTTGAAGATGGATGTGACGTGAACATGGACGATAAATTTGGGGTCACCGTGGAGATGGCCCATTCACTCAGAGCCATCCCATCCCTAATCGTTTAGAATAATTCCATAATTGCTACAATGTTTGGGCCTAGACTCATTGGGCTTGGTCGGCCCAATAGACTGATTCGCATGTGGTCGTCCTTGGGCCCACTAGACTCATGGTTTCTTTCCTTTCGAGTCTATAGGGTATTCAACCTCTAGGCTTTTTTAAATTATTATTTTTAGTATGAAAATATGCAGAATTGAATTATATTTAGGTTAATATTTTAATTAAACAACTAAATGCTGGAAAATACAAATAATCGTTCTAATAAAAATTTCTCACTACAATCAAATCCGAGTTATTTACATCATTTTTTTTTTTCATTTTTCAATATTTTCTAATTAAAAATAAATTAGTTTTGATATATACATTGATTTATGTATAATTATCGTTTAGATAATGAAAAAAAAAAAAAATCTCTGTCACTTCTCTCCTTCCTTGTTTAGATCGAGATTTTTTATCCTATTTTAGGTGGATCCACACGAGTTAAATGAACATTTCTAATCACAATTCTATTAGAAGTAAGCTCAAACGTCTGGATAAGAAAAAAAAAAAAACTCTCCATACTTGATTTTACATATCTAACCTTCTATATTGTATTTTATATTTATAATATAATATTTCATAAACAAAAAGAAATAAAAATGTTGTTAGTGTTATATATTCTAGCTGAAGACTTGTCTCCTGGAGTCCTATGAATTTTTGGCCAAAAAGAAAAGAAATGACGTAGTCAAACGAGTCTCTAAATTGTCGTTTCATTCACAGTGTTGGGAACACGGAATGTCCGCAGCGCGTGGACCAGAGAGACCATCAATTGATCGCCCTTTTGCAAAAATAGAAAAGCAGTGGGTTTGCAGCAGTAACAGTAGAGTGTTGTTGCCATGTAATAAAGTTCCTTACCTAGCTCCATCGTCTCTCTCTCTCTCTCTCTCTCTCTCTCTCTCTCTCTCTCTCTCTCTCTCCTCTGGTTCGATTTCTTTCTTTCTCTCTCTACACTCTCTCCTAAGATCTTCCTCTCCCCTTTTCGCCATTTTTCTATCCCTAAAAGTCCCCGCTGTTTTTTTTCCCTCCTTGTAAAGTGATGTTTTTATACTCTTTCTTCTAGATCCTCGACCGCATTTCATGGATCTGTAAGCCATATATCTGCATTGCTTCGTTCTGCTTCTGCCGTTTCGTTTTCTCTCTCTTAGGGTTTTTTGTTGTCATGTTTTGGTTTTGTCTTTGTTGAGGTGAAGTGGGGGAATTGGTCGGGTTTTTTTGAGTGGTGTTGAGCCATGTAGTGGGGATTTGGAGCTCGCATTGTGTCGGGGGAAATTGTTGATGGCGAGTTCTTCACCGTATCCCCTGCGAGTGTGTTCTTTGGCAGGTTTATGTTGAGGTGGTTGAGCTTGTTGTTTGCGATGGCTACTGATGATGATTCTTTCCTCTGAAATTTGCTCTTTGGACGCAAAATGCCTTTCTCGATTACGCACCTTCTTCTGGTTCTTCATGTGGCCAATTTGGTTTTTTCTTGCTCAGGTACTGTGCATTTACTTTTTCGACTTGAGTTTGTTGAACAAGTGCATAAAACTCTGTTAGTTGTAAAAGAGCCATTCGCAAGATTATTAATCCTGAGCAAACAAGAAACAGTTCATTTACACCACAATGTTTGTTTTTAGCTATATCTTTTATCCGACAGTAAACACGACATTCAATTTGCTACTGATTTTTGATGCATTTTGCTGAATACAACATTTAAATCACTTGTCGCGAGCTTTGTTATTATTATTAGAATCTGAATTGTTTGACCCTGTATCAGAATATAGAATGTACTGAGAGTTACCTATTTTCTCGGGTTTCAGGACAATCTTCACCACACATATACTTATCTCCTTCCTTAGAGCCAAACCTGGAAACAACAATGGCAGAAATGTCAACAGAGCATGGTATAGTGGTTTCTACTTGGAATCAACTTGTCTTGTTCGATGAACATACATTCATATTCCAATTTTGGTATAAATCTATGATAAGTGCCCAAATGTATAGTGATGTAACCTGTTTTTGAACTAATCAGACCCATCAATTGTCCAAACTCTTAAGTTGGATTATTTTATGCATTTTTTTTAACTTTTGATTATGGTTTATAGTTAATTGGAGGAACTTCTGTTAGAAAGTAAAAAGTGAAGCTAAATCTTTCATGTTAATGATTATATTGTCATATGTTTTTATGTCAAGGAGTTCATCTTATTAGCTCTACCAACAAACTTAATTCTTCTGGCTTCAACTTCAGTTTCTCGCGTCTTCTCTTAAGTTGGTTTCAACAACTTAAAGAAGAAAACGTTAAACTAACTTAGTCAGTGCAGTTGGTGGCATTAACAGTGCCTTGAGTTTGGTTTGTAATTGGATAAATAGTTAATTTACTATGGATTGAGTACAAGACAATATTTATGAACTTGGGATATGGAATTCGAGTAAGGTAGTGGGCATGGTTTATCTGATCATTTGGTGGTTCTTTTTGAGTGTTTAATTTACCCTTGGTGGGAACAGTTCTCAAATTCTATATAATTTTTTTTCTCTGGGACAACAGTCAGTAGGAATGAAACTAAAGTGAAATAGTGAAAATTTCTACAGTGGTAATCCCTTTTTCACTCATTTTAATTGTTCAACAATTCATGGTCTTCCCTTTTCCTATGGGTGCATATGGCTCCCTCATTGCAGTAAGTTCGGAGCCGATGAGTTTTTCATTTGTGCCCTCAAAATTACATGGTAACTGGATGTCTAAGTCATCTTCGGGACCAACGACTGCTCCTGCACCTTCTCCAGGTATGAAGGCAATGTAATAAATTCTCCACTGTCCTCTGTGTTGCTATTACTTACTTACTCTACCTTTTGTAGGTCCTATAGTTGCACCTTTACCTATCCGACATCATCGATGGCGTCGTAAACAACCTCATGTGGTTGCTCCCACCCCGTCAAAAGACCAAGGTAAAGTTGGGGATTTATTTATTCAGTGGTCAATTATTTATCCAAATGGGTAAACTGTATAACCTCATAAGTATATGATTGCCAGGTGACGTTTCTTTGATTCTAGGCTCCTGATCCACATTTTTTGTTATTGCTTTTAGGCTACTGAAATGCTTGTTCCTTTTATAATGGCTCCATCCATTCCATTTCCTGCTAAATAAACAGGTTTACAGAGCCATTCCCGTCTGTTAAGCATTTGCTCAAATATGAGATACTTAAGAGCTGGATTTCGGCTGTGAAACTAAATTGTTTTAATTCAATATCATGCTATCTTTGAATAGGTTTCTAACATTTGACATTATGATGTGATGGTGATCCATTTAAACTTGTGCCCTCCTTATCAAAGGAGTTTTGAAACTTTACATCTTTCATCGTCTAGACCAATTATTATTTGCTTTCAAGTTGTAAATCTTCTTTTATGAAATGCTTTGTACTAAATATTTTTGAACATGGACTTGAAAGGTTGTGATCAAATATGCATGGAGCCTCTTACTGCGGCACCCTTTGGTTCACCTTGCGGCTGTGTATTTCCCATGAAAGTCAGACTTCTTCTGGATATAGCTCCATATGCTGTTTTTCCTGTGATGAACGAGCTTGAAATAGAGATTGCAGAGGGGACTTACTTGGAGCAAAGCCAAGTGAAAATCATGGGTGCCAATGCAGATAGTCAAAATCAGGGAAAAACTGTGGTGGAGATAAATTTAGTGCCTCTGGGAGAGAAATTTGATAATACCACTGCAGTACTGACTTACAGAAGATTTTGCGATAAAAAAGTGCATCTAAATATGACTCTTTTTGGTGATTATGAAGTTGTCTACATCAGCTATCCAGGTAATAACTTCAACATTTTTTCTCCGCTTTTGTTAACGTCCTCCTCTCAGTAAATTTTGAGAATAAATAAGCCATGATCAGGGATTCCTTCTTCACCGCCATATGGAGGTTACATGGGAAGTGCTCCTAGTGGAAGTGCTGGAGATCTTCCCATTACTGCAAATTTCGTTAATAAGAGCCAGAAGATGAATGTTAAAATAATTGCCGTCATAGCACTTTCAGCATTTGTTGTGTTATTGGTGTTCATGGGAGCTCTTTCCATCTTTTTTAAATGGAGAAAGGTTGGCAGACCATCTAGTGCTGTTGGCCCTGTCTTCACGTCATCAATTAACAAAAGATCTGGTGAGTCTGTAGATCCTGATCTCATAGCTATCACAAGGATCTTTCCACAAGTATTGTTCAAGTATGAGCTGTTCATTCTATGAGCTATCTGGAAAGCTCTATTAATTTTTCCTGTAATACTGCTTGAGATGAATGCATTTGAATTAATGCAGGTCTAGGATCAGCCTTATCAAGTAGCATTGCAAGCTCCACATCTGTTTCCCTAATGTCCGCGATGCCAACCAGTATTCAATCTGTTAAAACATTTGCACTTTCTGAACTTGAGAAAGCAACAGATAAATTTAGTTCAAGAAGGATTTTAGGCGAAGGGGGATTTGGCCGGGTTTACTTTGGTCTTCTGGAAGATGGAAACGAAGTTGCAGTTAAGTTGCTTACACGGGATAATCAGAATGGAGACCGTGAATTTATTGCGGAAGTTGAGATGTTGAGTAGACTGCACCATCGGAATCTTGTGAAACTGATTGGGATATGCATTGACGGGCGAACTCGCTGCTTAGTTTATGAGCTTGTCCATAATGGAAGTGTTGAGTCCCACTTGCACGGTATATTTCCCATATCACCTACGAGTAGGCCTTTTGGGCGTTTGTTAACCTTTCTTCTATGTACTGGTGATAGATGTCTCCATCTCCTATACATGGTTTGTTTGATGAACTTCGGTCTCATTGCCTCATTTAGTATAAAAATGTTTCATTTCCCTCTTTCCTTTATCATTCAATATGGTGAGAATTAACCATTCTAAACCTAGTTTCAAAAGTTTCTTTATTGTTCTTAATTGATTTTTATACTTGGTGTCATCCTAATTGTACTTGGTTTTATTTACAAAAGGCTCTTCTCCTGCACTGTGTAGGCATTGACAAGAGAAAGGGACCCCTTGACTGGGATGCGCGGTTAAAGATTGCTCTTGGAGCAGCAAGAGGTTTGGCATATCTTCACGAAGATTCTAACCCCCGTGTTATTCACCGCGATTTCAAGGCAAGTAATGTTTTGTTGGAAGTTGACTTCACCCCCAAGGTTTCAGATTTTGGATTGGCTAGGGAGGCAACTGAAGGAAGTGAACATATCTCAACACGGGTGATGGGAACTTTTGGGTAATTCTGGCGTCTGTTTATCTTATCTTACTGTATTGATCTGTTTACTAATCATTTCTATTTCAACTGCTATATATATATATATATATATATATATTCAATAATCATTAGGAGGATTAACCTTTGGAACATTGTTGATTAAGGAACATGAATCTCAAGTCTGTCTCTACTTTCGTATGACTATTGGCGGATATCAGTTATCATCTTTTGTTGACCGAGTCAATAAATTTTCAGGTATGTAGCCCCTGAATATGCAATGACAGGGCACCTACTCGTTAAGAGTGATGTTTACAGCTATGGAGTCGTGCTACTTGAGCTTCTTTCGGGAAGAAAACCAGTGGACATGTCCCAGCCACATGGTGAGGAGAACCTTGTAACATGGGCTAGGCCTCTACTAACCAGTAGAGAAGGTTTGGAGCAACTAGTAGATCCTTCTCTAGCTGGTAGTTATGACTTTGATGACATGGCGAAGGTGGCTGCCATTGCTTCCATGTGCGTTCATCCAGAGGTGACCCAGAGGCCATTCATGGGAGAAGTTGTGCAGGCTCTGAAGCTGATATACAACGACACAGATGAGACGTGCGCAGACTACTGCAGCCAAAAGGAGTCCTCAGCTCAGGAATCGGATTTCAAAGGCGATCTTGTACCATCAGATAGCAGTTGGTGGAATGCTGGTGGTCTCACACCCCGACTGACATACGGTCAAGCTTCTTCCTTCATCACCATGGAATACAGCTCTGGCCCCCTTGAAGATATGGAAAACCGACTGTTTTCAACTTCAAGTTTGGTGGGCGACGAGATATCCTTGCCCATTCGGCATGGAAACAGGTCAGGTCCCTTACGAACTGCTCGAAGCAAGCCGGCCTTTTATAGATTGTCGGGAAGTAGGAGCGAGCATGGAGGATTTCTTTCAAGGCCTTCTTGGAACAACAATGGGTTTTGGGTTTGAGTTTCGTTTGAAATCTTCAAAAAAAGAGAACAAATGCTTGGCAGAGCAAAAGAAGTGGATCAGCCGCCATTGATGCCCCCTTGACAGCTCCATTCTTGATAATTTTATGCTGTGTGGAGCTCTCAAGGGGACGGACATCGGTTCTGATCCTCGTGGATTCCTTTCTGCGACTCTTTAAAGTGTACAGTTTTAACTCTCTGGTTCATAAGGAGCTTTCAGGCTTGGAAGTTAAAAAGTTGTCTTTAATGTGTGAGAGAAGGGGGAAAAAAGAGCGCAAAGTATTGGGTTCTTAATTTTGGAATTATTGATTCATTACCGTACAAGTTAGGAATGTAATTTGAATACTCTCTTGTATCATATTATTTTCTTTTTCAAAATTCTGCATTACTGTGGCGCTGTGCTATGTGCTTGCAAATTAAATGACAATCTCAGTCTCACCATGCCCGCCATTTTTTTTTTAAAAAATATCAATTAAAATACTATATTAATTCTAAATATTTTATAATGTTAGGACTAATTTATTCGAAATGTGATATATATTTTTTAATAATATATTTCTGATTTTAATATTAAAAATTAATTTAAAAAACGCGCGCAAGCTAACTTCGCGGCTGCGCCAAACGTTCCGCGCCTCTTTGATAGGTATACAAATCGTTCCGCCAAATGCTGCGATTCTCCATTCTCTTCCAATTCAACCATGTCTGTTTGGTTTCTCTCTATTTACAATTTCGTTTTTTCAATCAAAATGCGGCCGATCGTTTATACTTCAGTGATTCGTTTCTTTTCATGCCGAGAAAGTCTTCGTACTCGGTTGTGATTCCTCTTCCTTGAAACTGCATCGTTGAATGAGTTCGTTCTTTTCTGTTTTTGCAGTGTTTAACCGTGTCATTGTGAATTCGTTCAGGCTTGAGATTTTCAGCTTATAGGAAATGTTGGAGTGCAGCGATGGATAAGAATTACGAACATGCCGAATCGGTAAAATTCTTCATCATCTTTCACGTTTTATACTTCCGCCTTCAGATTAGTCCCGGAGAAGAAATAGTTTGCCTATTTAGCTTTTTTTCAGCTATTGTCTGGTTAAAATTTTGTCGTACAGCATAATCATTGCTGACTAATGTTTGTCAAATTCATTACGAACTAGTGAATAGAAATATAGTGAAACGGAGTTGATTTAAAACTTGCGGCATATGAGGCAGATGTTTGTGGCTAATCATCCGAGGGAATAGAATTTGAAGGCTCTTTGCTCTGTGCTAACTACAGGATGTAAAAGCATTTTTCTTAGAGATGTATGTCATTTGAGCACTGCGGCAAAGCTACTAGAATAACTAAGATCTTTTGTTTAATTTCTTATGAAAAAGCTAAACTAATTTATCCAATGGTTCAAAGCTCCACGGAGTATTACTTTTCTTGAATTTGATGATATGAAGGGTATTTACTTATATTTCATCCTCTTATATTTTCTTCAGCCAGTGGCGAAGTTGAGAGCTAATGATATAGGGACAATGTGTGGAAAGCTGGTAGTGGGAACGGCCGAAGAAAGTGTACGTCTCTGAAATTGTTGATACTACTGCAACTGGAGAGGCATCCATTGGAATGGTTGTATATGTTTTCTTGAAACGAGTATTTACTTTGGTACCTTTGTGATCCTTTAGTTTCCTGGTGACTGTTATTTTCTTGAGAAATCTGGTGTGCAAATTGTATTTTTCCAATGTTCTCTGCATAAAGTTTGTATTTAAGTCCAATTTCAGACCAAAATTTGTGCTGTTAAACAGGTTTTACGGTCAGAAAAATGAAAAAGAAAGGTAGAAAAGCTCAGGGCGGGATCACCGGAAGCTTTCTTCCTTGATGATATAGTCACAAAGGTTAGCTTTCTTAACTAATATTTTTTTGTGCTTCAAACTTCGAAGTATATAGAGTTTCTTTCCTGTGCATTTCGCATTTGGGGATTTAAACTGTTGAACTCCTGATGAAGGAAATTATAATGCATTACATGATGAACCATTCTTTTAGTCTCAGTTCTTTATGTTAATGGAAATTGACATGGTATAGAATTTTACTGAATAATTCTTTGGATCGGCAATGACATTTCAAATGACATTAGAGACAACTAGGATCAGCACTGCCTTTTCCCTCTAGATCTCCCCCATATGAACGTCACCTTATGGTCAGCCTCAAACCAAGGCCGACCAGGAACTTGAGCTTCCGCCCAAACTTTTCCTTGCTCTTGTTTGGTGGCCCAGTATTTTTCATGCTTCATGCTTCATCCTATTTTATTTCATGTTAGATTTTTTTCTTTATTTGGTTCTTGATTTTTTCGGTCTCCTATTCTTGTCCTATAATCTAATTTCGGTCATAACATTAGCTTCACTCCTTGATTGAGATTTATGATTTAGCTTAGAGTAAGAATACTAAGTTCAATTTAGGAGTTTTTTTTTTTTTTTCTCAATTTTAGTTTATCATTTTTTAGATATTTTTATTTAAATTTATGATATTCTTTCTTTCTAATTTTTTGTGATATGAGATAATCCTTGAATTGCTTTTAGGATTGCCATCAAATTCATAGTGTTTTTTGAGTATAATATTCTTCGAATTTATCACTTTGGGAAAAAAAATTCAAGTTTTAAAATGTCATTTTCTACTAAAATTCTTACAATTTTTTTTTTTTTTTTTTTTTTTTGGAATGATGCCTTATTAACGGAATGGTTTTTTTTTTACCATGATTGTGACTTATTAATTAGACATGATTAAAAAAAAAATCCACATATGATATAAGCAAAATTGTAGAACATAATGTTCACTTGAAAAGACTTTTTTTTTTTTTTTTTGAAACGTAATTGAATAGATAGGAAGCATTGACTTTAACGTACTTAGCTACATTATACAAAATGGGCCAAACGATAATAATTCACTTTCTCAAATATATACTTTTTAGGCAACTTTTGAAATTTTAAATAAACTTAAAAATTGAAAAGAGATCATTAACTTTTTTTTTGTTAGTTTTCAGTGTTTGGTCATAATTCTAAAAAGTAAATGACAAGACAGATAAATTATTTGTAAATAAAAGTAATTATAAAAAGAGAACAACGAGGAAGAATGAATGTTAGATGGGCCCAAGATTTTGAAATCATTTTAAATTGTAAATCATACCGAAAGAAATTGTGTTCATCAAAATTATTTTTAAAAATTGAAATCAATAAGTTTTTAATTATGAATTAAATACTCTTTATTGCTTTTATAACAATTAAATATTTTTAAATACTTTGCAAAATATCTTGCAATTCCTGCAGCTGTACTACGTCAACCAATTTTTAACTGTTATTAAGTTTTTTTTAGCGCTGTCTTGTATGTATGATTAGCCGAAGATTCTGTTTTCTTTAATCTTTTATTATTTTAGTGATTAATGTAAAAATATAAAGAATATAAAATATGTTGCATGATTATGGATTTATAACCAAATAATACTATTCCATTGGGTGAGGCTTCTGGTAGATTTTCAAAACAAAGCCATAAGAGCTTATGCTCAAAGTGTATAAGCTCTAAGTGGACAATATATTACATAAGAGCAGTGTTCATGATTATATTTTTGCCCACTGGTCTGGATTTATTTATATAGGATAATATGTTGATTTTAAATTTACTCCAGAGAAAGAAAGGCAAGAGAGTGGAACAAAACTTAAAGAGACGGGTGGCGAAGCCCGAAGAGGAAAATCCATTGAAAGAACTATAGTCAGGCGTCAACTCGGCGTATTGTTATCCGACTTCATAAGCAAGATGCCATTGCCGGCTTTCGTCTCAAGCATTACGCTTGTTCATTCTCCTTCAAGCTTCTTTCTCCTCTCCAAATTATCCAGGTCTGCTTTCTCTTACCTGCAATTATTACTTCACTCGGCCTTTTCCGATCAAAACGAAACTAATTGTTTACATTTCAGCGGTTTCTTTTTGGATATTCTGATTTTAGGCCGAGAATGTCCTCGCCCACATCTCCTTCGGTTTCGATTCCTATTCCTCAAAATCGCGTGGTTGTGAGTTTTCTTCTCTCCCTCTTGATCGCTCTGGCTCTGATTGCTGACAACTATTTTTGTGCTCTTATTTTCATTGTCCTTATGAGTGTATATCAATTGGATCATTGAAATTGATTGAATGGTCGGGTATGTGTTTGCAGCTTGGTGTTGGTACTGTGTCTGTTGATTTTTTGGCGGCAGTGACTTCTTATCCAAATCCTGACGACAAAATTAGAACCACTAGCTTAAAGGTATGTTCGCTTCTGTTAGGGACGCGATCGAGACGTGAATTTTTGTGACTGCCTAGCTATATATTAAGCATTTCTAAAATTTGTGTTTATGTGATATGTTGACTTGCTCGAACTTGGCTTTATCCTGTGATGAAAGATTCAGTGTTGACTAAAGTGACTCGGATGAGCTATCTGAAAGGATCATTTTTTGTCCAATTTATTATGTCAAGTTTTCGACGTTGTTGAAAACTGGAATGTTGTCAGTTCAGACTTATTTTTTCTTGCCCTGTGAAATTTCTCAAGTTTTGATAGACGTGTCAAGCCTTAATCACAGTTTTATGGTCTCGTTTTGCAGAAGTATTGTTCTAACTAACCAGTATACCATTTATGATTCACATACACCCCACGGGTGATTCAGTGTTAATGTAATGGACAGTGGGAACATATACTTATAATATCTGGACTTGCAGAGCCGTAGGAAGTGAATATGTTTGGAGTAGAGCTTAGCATATAACATGTGAGATTAGTGGAGCCTAATCATCAAGATGGCTTAGTTAGGGAATCGCTGAAAGGCCGTTCGAAACCCAAATTAAATGAAATGGAGAAAAGGTAGCAAACGAGCACTACATTGCAGCAAAACAGAAAGCCAAGAATTTGAGAAGGAAGTGTCATGGGGCTACCCTAGAGCGGCATGATGCAAAGCCGACATAAAATAGTTAGAGAACCTTGGCACTACTCTAGAGTGCCATGGTGCTAGACCTAAAGCGGAGTAGAGTTCTTTAAGTGTCAGCCTTCATGGCACTGGTGCATGTAGCAAATAATGCCCTTGGATTCTTCTAGTTAATTGATATTTTCCTCCTTTATTTGTAAGGAAGGGAAGCGACAACTAGGTGTTTCGAGTGTTTTAGAGTTTAATTTTTAGAGATGAACATAGAGGGAAACACTTGTTTGATTGAATCCTTATTTTCATCTTCATTGATTTTCTTCTGATGCAGAAGGCTGAGCATAGCCTAAGTTTGAGAAAAATAGAATGAACTCTAGTGTGTCATTTTTTTTTTTTTTTTTATCCCTATCTTGTCTTTTTTATGTTGTTTATTTTATCTGTGTACTGTTTTATCCTATGGAAGGGAACTTTTAGGCTAGATTCAGAATATCCCTAAGTTCCCATCAATAACATTGTGAACTGTCTTGGCTTCAACCATATGGAATTCTAGACATTTTTCTTTCTATGAATTTGGCTTACTTGAAAAGAATCTGTAGCACTCATTTTCCCCTTGTAATAAGTTCAATATATGTTTGGATTTGTAAATCCTCTTGTATTATAAATGAAATATGTTCTTACAATAAAAAGATGATAGTTTATATATACTTTAACCATTTGGAGAACCTGTTGCTTGACATGGCTGATGACTTCTTAGGTACAAGGTGGGGGAAATGTAGGGAATGCTTTAACTTCTGCAGCTCGGTTGGGTTTAACAGCACGGATAATTTCCAAGGTTGCACTTTATCCTTAGCATGTTTCCTTTAACCAGCTCAACTTCCGAGTATTGAATGGAACTAGTGTATGTAACATATTCGTGCACGATAAAATTGTAGGTTGCAAATGATAGTCAAGGAAGGAGTATATTGGAAGAGCTAGAAGCTGATGGCGTCGATACATCTTTTCTTGTAGTAAGCTCTTCATGTTGCAGAATTTTAAATATCTGTGACTTGCATTATCATAATTGACTTTTGCATTATCTTTACAATATTTCCCACCTTTTGCTGTAATTTGCACCTAGTGTATATTACATGGGATTTGGATGACGATATTTTCTTTTCCTAATGCAAGTGTTATGATGATGCATGTTATCTTCAGCCTACAGATATAACGCTAATGGTTGTCTTTTGGAATACAAGGGCTTGAATGCTCTCAAGTCTACTTCTTACTATTGAATTACATTACTGTCTGCCACTGAATATTGTTACTTGGCATTGATGTCCAGACTAATCTGATGAAGTTTGGCATTTTAAATGGCTTCGTGAATTTTTCAATTTGCAAAATTCTCTTTAGCATGTATGTTTCGTCAACAGTTGTCTATCTTATGAACTGGTCACCTACTATTTGTAAAATATTTAGTCATAATTTGATTCTTCTTATCAATGAAATGTAACTTTTGCATCTATTTGTTCATTTGAGGTCAGAAGTTCAAAGGACTCACCCCCACTTTTGTACTAAAAAATAAAATGTAATGTTTTCAGTTCAATGTAAAATGTGTTTCTACAAACATTTCATCTTTTTCCTACTATTTGTTATCTGAAAGATATCTGCTCTCTTTTCGTGATGGGAATTTAAGTTATTCCTATGAGTTAACACGTTTGTGATTTTGTATCTTCTCAGGTTTCTGAAGGGGGTATTTCACCATTTACCTATGTTATTGTGGATAATAAAACGTAAGCTTTTGCATTTTTATGCTTCTCTACTTCGTCTATTTGCTGAACGATTAGCTGCAGACTATACAATTAGTGATGAGCTAAATTACAAAATTGTAGTATATTGGCCTAAAATACTCAAGCGAGTTTGTATATTTCTGAAGAATATTGCATTTATATTATTCTGTCTTATAATGAGGCAGAAGGATTAGTACGAGGCCTTTTCATAGAGGTCAAAGAAGGGTAATACTTGAGGCTAAAAATTTGTATGAGGCAAGCAAGCATAAGCCTTTTAAAACAATGTCGGGCATTGAATTCAAAGTGTGATATTTTTTGGGTCGTAAAGAACATATACCTTCTACATTCTTGTTATAGCCTCATAGTTTTTATATTTTGATCTTTCAAAGAGAAGTCTTATTATAAGGAATGTACATAATCAAACTCACAATTCATTTATGGTGAACCTTTTTAGACACACTCGTACATGCATCCACACCCCTGGTTCTCCTCCCATGGTGCCTGATGACCTTTCACGATCAAGTTTGTTGTCTGCTTTAGATGGTGCTAGAATTGTATATTTTGACGCAAGATTGTATGAAACTGCTCTGGTTGTTGCGCAAGAGGTAACATATCAATTTTTTTTAATGCTTCATTTGCTTTGTCGAGTATTCTCTTTCAAGTAGATTTTTAAGAGCCAAACTTCTGTATTCCTCTCCTACAGTGAAAAATCGAAAGAAACTCGTCACTTTTCTTCTTTCAGCTTTTGGCTTATTGTTTCTTTTGTTTTCACTTCTCAATTATCTTTGAACTGGCTGTTAGTCTGTCACTAACACCTTTTTGATCCATGTTGTAAGGGATGTTAATTTTACTTATTACAGGCCGCTCGGCAGAATATACCTGTCTTGGTCGATGCAGAAAGGAAAAGGGAAGGTCTGGATGATCTCCTGACATTTACCAATTATGTTGTCTGCTCAGCAAAATTTCCACAGGCAAGTGTTCTTTCTTCGTTCCTCTTTTTCGAAGTAGTCCTTTTCATCAAAATTTTCCCGTCTGGAAATTGAATTCCAACTTTACATATTTCTCCTGGATATCTTTTTAATTTTTAAATTGTGCTTTGGATTTTTAAGTTTGTACTTTTGATCCCCTGGTCTTTATTAATTTTCTTGCATGCTCGTATAGCTGCTTATGCCTCAAGTAACTTTTGTGTTTGCTTGGGAGTGTTTTTAATGCCACGTGCAAGCAAGATGATATTGCTTTTTTCATCTACTAGCATACATAATTATTATGCCGTGCATGTTATATCTTATATATATGTGCTCATATTTTCTGTTGTTACTAAATTATGGAAGCGTTATTTGATGGGACAGGAATGGACAGAGGCACCATCGATTCCATCTGCACTTGTTTCCATGCTTCTTCGACTTCCAAAACTCAGATTTGTGATTGTCACCTTGGGTGAAAATGGATGCATAATGCTCGAAAGAATTACTAATGGTGAGTTTTGATGATCAATTTTCTACTATGCCGTTGGCATCATATGATGCTGCCCACCACAAGCGGTGGATATCATTTAGGTACAAGACTTTGTGAATTTTAATTTATATTTAAAATTAACAGGTAGTTTCTCTTTTTCTGGCAGAAATACCTGATCAGTTAGAAGAGTTTGAAGTAGACAGCTTACTTGAAGTGATCAAGGGCAGAAAGGACAAGAATATAAATATTCCAACTTCTGTTTCATCTGTAAAATCTCATTATTTTGGCGTATCTTCAATCCTACTATAGTCCTTGACAAAATGATTTGTCTGTTTGTTTACATATGAGGTTATGAATGAGATTCGGTTAAATTCCGTCATCTTTTTTTTCAGCCAGTGGCCAAGTTGAGAGCTGAGGGGATAGGGACAGTTTGCGGCAGGCTGTTGCTCGGAACAGCTGAGAAAATACCAGAGTCCGAGATTGTCGATACAACTGGTGCTGGAGATGCTTTTATTGGAGCAGTTCTTTATGGTTCGTAATAGGAACAATTTTATCTGATAACTTTGTTCTCCTTGTACTTTCTTGTACATTTTTTTGTTCTTATTTTCTTCAGCTTAATTAACACCCGCCCCAAAAGATTTGCGCAGTTTATTTATTCATTTTTCTTTGTTTATTACGGGAGCTATAATAGGAATTCATGATTTTCATTTCATTTCCAGCCTTATGTGCCAACATGCCACCAGAGAAGTTGTTGCCATTTTCTGCCCAGGTGGTAAGTTATTTGTCTAATGTGCTGGTTGGGAAGTCTGCTAAATAGCTTATTTATGGTTTGCAAAGTGCTAGAGAATTTGCTCACTGTTACGTGTCACGCTGCAGGCTGCTGGATGTTGTCGGGCTTTGGGTGCTCGAAGCGGTCTTCCATATCGTACCGATCCATGCTTAGCATCTTTCTTACAATAAATATTTGCTAATAGATCATATCATTAACTCACACGTGAATCTATATTCTCAGCCCACTACATTAACTCGATTTTAAGGTGTTACCTTATGTGAAACGTATTTCAACCGAAAGCAAGAATTTTGATATAGTAGCAGCGCCTTTGAGTTTGGTTCCATGCCTTCTTTTGAATTTTCCTCAACAGGTTTTGCGGCCAAAAAAATTAGGAAAACAAGTTCCAATGCGAGATTGGATGCTTTCTTCAAGTGAAACAGTTATTATGGGTACGCAAACAATTGTTCATTCTTGATAAACTGATCTTCACGTCTGTGCTTCGAAGTATAATTTCTCTATATTCGTCTGTCACCATTCTTTGTGGTCTCAAGTTTCTGTAACCATATATCTATTACACGTTTTCTTAGACAGTAAGAAAATATTTACTTGGTACAAACCACGTTGTTTTCTTACTCTTTTATCCTTCATTTGTAGTAGAAAGCTTGCACGATGGTGGTTTTGAGGACATCGTCGATGTATAGCCGGATACTTTTACAAACCTCGCTCACGTTGTCGTGAGATTCTTCTATCATTTCCAGGTACTACTAAACTTTGATTGATTTCTTTGTTCTTACCTCGCTTTCAAGTATGGATCTGGATTGCCGAATCGGCACTGTCGTGGAAGCCAGTTTGGGCCCATGAATATGGACCTACATGGTTAGTCCATCTGAAGATGGGCCTTTAAACTGATGTCTTTGCCTATTTGTGTCATGCCTTAGCACTTAGACTGAGTCCAAAACCAAGTCCATTTGACGTTGGATTTCTGTGCCTTACAATCCTATGAAAATAGTGCTTATCCTGAAAAGGATCAATCTAGAATCCAAACGAAAACCTCAACAGTCTTTATTTTATAGGATCATGTTACAGATTAGATCTAACGTAAAATGTATCAAGAACGAAAGAGTGCCAGTTTCAAAGTTTGGTGGGTGATTAAAACCCATCAAGAGTCTGTAAGGAAGAAAAATATCAAACTAATCAGAGGGCTTTTTAATGACTAGTAATTACATTAATTTTCGAAAATCTGTCCAAAACACGACACTGAAAACTACTAAACAGAATGGCAAGTTTAAGGTCTAATTTGAACGTGGAAATTAAAAAAACAAAACAAAACGGAAATTAAAAAAAGAAAAGAAAAAAAAGAAATAATAACTCGTGGAAAAATGAGCGAAGGTGACCTGTATATACTCATGCACTCAATAAATGAACAGTGACAAGTACCTACAGAAATCAAGGTCACATAGTTGGATTCACTAAGGGCAAGAGAATGAATGAAACAGTAGTTGGCCACCCATGAGAACTTCACATGCCATTTTGACACTCCCCAAAATGCTCCTTCCAATAAGCTGCATCAAAGTGCTTCCAAATCACAGGTCCTCCCTTCTCTGCTTTGTGGCTCGGGACCATAAGCCAACAACTACATCTTTGCCCAATAGGACCACCTTCATTCTTTCAACCCATTCACTCGCTTCATTATGGATAGAGCAACTCTATCAAATTGACATATTTTGGATAAGTTTCTGAATTTTTGCGACTCACTTTTCTTCGTTGCTTAGATAACGTTATAACCAAAAAGAGGCTGATCATAGTCTTTGTTTCCTTATTCTGTGGATTTTTTTTTTTTTTTTCAAGCCATGCAGTGTAAAATTTCTCTTCGATAATCTAACACTAAAATTAACTTTCAGATTTGCTCCCTAAACTTTATGTTTCTGTACCTTTTTTTAGAAAGAAAAATAGAGTTAGCATAATGAGTAATGTGAAACTCATTTTTCTTTTGAACTTTAAGGTATTGTTTTAGTATAGGAAAGAAAAGTATTATTTAGCCCAACTGGAAAAGCGTGTGAATAATCGGAGCTAAATCGATGTATGACCCGTATTAGAAACATGTGCAATTTATGTTCATATTTGATGTATATTGAACTGTGTGATTTATTCAACGCTACTTTAGGTATGATGTAGTAATATATTGGTGTTGAATAGAGTAAGGGCTTAGGAGAAGTAGTTTTCGTTTCCCTCCTTCCTTTTGGGTTCCAATTAATTAGTTTCTACTTTTATGAGTCTTGAAGGTTCACCTGACCAAGTCACCTCAACTTCCTGGAATTGGTCCATGGAATTAGCAATTAAGGTCCCCTCCAATCTCCTCCATGCCACCCACCTTCCTTCTTGCATTATTGCCACTTGGGAAATCGCTAAACACCTAACTTCTTCACATGTACCATGCACCCTATCACCCGTGGCTATGAATCAAAACCTTCCCTGTTTGTCTATTTTTCTACTACTTTTGGTCCCAAAGCTTTTATTATACTTTCTCTTAATTTTGCGTTGAAAATTTTACCTTTCTTCGTCCAAACTTTGATAAATATTGGTGTTCACATCTATAAATTGCACTATCAGTAATAACGCTAACCGACTTGCCGACTTAACTTGAGTACATATAGTTCATTAGTCATGTGATCAATGCTTTCTTTTGTTGGTCATAGGTATGAATCTCTTTCATTATATATTTTTGTGATATCTATAACAATATTAGTTAACTGGCTCTTTATCTTGAGATTTTTTTTTCTGACTTATTATAAGTTTTTAACAAATTAATTTATTATTTGTATTATTTTTTAACAAATGTATGTGCTTTATTGCATGAGTGAAGTTATGAATATAAAATATAGTTTTGTACGATTACAATTATTTGTGTTCCAGACCCCATTTTCATTAACTTCTTTTGGTATGGACTCATTAATTATGTTGTGACAATTCAATGAAATTGTTTATTTATTTATTAAATGATATTACTAAATATTTAACTAAAATGAGAGACTATTAGTTTTGACTTTTTGTATTATGTTTTTTTTTACATTGAAAAATTTATTACATGTTTATCATTTCTACTAACTATTTTCTTCATTATTATATAAACTATTTTTCGGTGACTGATTTAATCATTCAATTTGTTTCTTGTTCCCTTGTTGCATATTATAGACTTATTTGAAAAATTGTAATTCTATTTATTATATTTAAAATCATTTAATTTCTCTATTTAATAAAACGTGATTTTTATTGAATATCTTCAACTCTCGTTTTGATAATTATTACTAACATATCCAATTTACTGTAAGCCTGGCTTAACTTTCTCGTTTTGGATCAATCCTTCTGCTTGTTGGTGTAGGCATTGGTTAATTAATCAAGCCATTAATTTACTTCCTCGATTATTTCAAGTTTAAATTCCTTTACTTTTTATTTATAAATAATGTTGTTGAATAAAAAACTAAAAAAAGAATAAAAAGATAATATATATATATGAGAGATTCAGAGCAGTGGTCCCCTATTATGAATCTTCTCCTTCAAACTTATCCTAAAACAAAGTCGGTTGGTATCATTTAATCCTGGAATTTAATTAAAGTCAACTCCATCCACTTCTAATTTCGTCATCTTAGTCACATGGAGATTAAATTTTTAAAGATACAATTTTTTTACAAAATTAAGAATAATATATATTTTAACCAGTTGAGTTATGTTCAAAATTGATTAAAAGTTTATTTTATTTTTTCATTTTTTTATCATATTATATGATAAATGATTTGAATGGAGGAAAAAAAACAAAAATTTCTCAAATATTGACACTCATTTATGAAAGATGAATACTATATTTGGTAGAGTGGAGAGGTGTCCTATAGACCATTTTATTAGGAGTTATTGGCTTCACATTACAACGTGGGCATGTCATTATCCCATGAACACGTAAATTTCTTCATTTTGAAATTATTTTTCAAACCATCTCCATACTATTATTTTGTGCAAAAAAAAAAACAAAAAAAAAAGACATTTAATTATGAACAAAATGGATGCAACTTGATTGGTTAAGACTCAAAGTAACATTTAATGGAGTGCTCATCTTGTCATCTAAACGTGTTTTGTTTTGGGATCATCAATAAATTTTTTATTAATTTTTTTTATAATGGAAAGAATAAGTATGTTTATATATAACTATTTTTTAAAAATAAAATCGCATTTCCTCTCAAAATTGTAATAAACAAACAATCGAGAGAGTCAATTATCACATAAAACATCAGATAAATATTTCACAAAGGACTTCATAATTTAAAGATGTGTCATTTTCCACATATACTCTGAAATTGTCTTACATGGCTAGCTATGAACCTGATGTGGCAGCTTCCAATTGGTTACTTCCCACTTGTCTCTTTCATCCTACTTGGCCCAATAAAAAAAATACTTCTTAATTAATTAATTTTATAATTTCACAGAAATGGGTCAAAATCCCAAAAAGAAAAAAAAAAAGAAAAAAAAAAAAAAAAACGGTGGGTGAAGTGAGTATTCCTAACTGGATCTTTGATATTTATTGAAATGAAAATGACAATTCAACAACAATGATTTATAGGCCCGAATTTATTGACCCAATTTTTAAAAAATATATAATTATATACAAATTTGATTTAAATTAACCCCAGCCATATGATGAAGATATCAATCCCTGGCTTCTTCTAATTCCAGTCTTTAATTCAATTTTATCAGTTTTTCAAATAATATATATACTCCTTATTGCTTGATAAAATGTTAGTATTCTTTTTCAGTTATTATAAATAGTTTTTCAATAAGGGTTGTTGAAGAATGTTTCTCTACATTTATTGTCCTATAAAATAAATATCAACATTAAATTACAAGTCACCTATAGAAATTAGTATTATGGATGATTAAAATTCTTATAATATTAAAAAAAAAACACGAAAATAGAATTTTGAATCTTTATCACATAAAGTATATAATGATGTCCGATCAATTAAACTATATTTAGGTCGGTAGATCTATACGCTCGTGTTAGAATAATATTAAATAAATAGAATAGAATAATAATTGAAAAAAAAAAAAAAAAAAAAAAAAAAAAAAAAAAAAAAAAAAAAAAAAGGAGGAAGAAGAGGAAAATAGAAGGAAAGTGGAAAGGAAAAAGTGCGAACGCGGAAGGAGTTTTATTAATTTAATTTAATTTAATTTCAGTTAATTTAAATCTTTGGGAAGAGGAATAGGCTTGAAAAGGGAAGTGCGTTACACAGCTGGAGCAGGTGGGTTTTGCCTTCTTAGATATAATATCGCTTTCAGCCTCACACGCTTACATTTAATCTATGCCTTTGGATTCGAGTCTCACACGTTTACTTACATGGGGGGAGGTGACCGCAGCTACGTTTTCAAGAATTATATTCATTTTTAATAGATATATATACATTATTCCATTTGAGGATCCCATTAAATATTTTATAAAATTTCAATCCCAATTTCCACATGTCACACTTAGGATACGCCACGTGTCCATCCCCCCTCCCAAAAATACCTGCCTAAATCTCAATTTTTTTTAAATTACATTTTTTATTATTATTAGTTATGATTAACAATATATAGTTAGTTAAAACACAGTGATAAACATAGTTTTAATCAGGGTCAATTTTGTAAATTTATAGAGTTGACTTTGCCATATAATAAATATATTCTTTAATATCGTATGAGAGAAAAATCTTTAAAATATTTTGAATTTGTATATAAATAATGGTTATTAAAGGACTTATAATTTTGTTAATTCATAAGTTTCAACAAAATATTTTATCTGAATTAATAAATACTAATTATTTTTCAAATAAAATTTGAGAAGTTATCATCAATCTAATAATCTATAATATTTGATAAAACCCTTTTTCAAAAAAAAAAAAAAAAAAAAAAAAAAAAAAAAAAAAAAAAAAAAACCAATCATGGCTTGAAGTGGATCTAAAAGGTAGGTAGGGTAACCCTCCAATTTTAGGTTATATGGCCCTTTTTATAATAATAATAAATTTAAATTTTTTTATCGAATAATTAACTGGTAATTAAGCTTTCACTTTTGAAATTACCATGGTAAATAACTCAAAGAAATTAGTCACGTTTGAAAAGAAAAAAAACAATAAAGTGGCAAGTCCAAGATAGTTTTTTTCTTTCTTTTTTTTTTTATTTAATTTATTTAAGTTTAACTATCCTTTATTTTTATCATTCATTTATCACATCACCATAAATTAACTAATATTTATTTAATAAAAATGTATTAATTTCAAATAATTAAATAAGATTACAAATTAAAGTCTATAAACATAATTAAAATATTTAAATTTATAGACATATAAATTATTATTATTAAGGGAATCTTAGTTTTTTTTTTTTAATTATGAAAATAAAATCGAGAATGTGGGTCCTAATTAAACTTTTTTTATTTTTTATTTTTTATTTTTTATAGTATTAGTGGTTTTCCTTTTGTGTTTGAATTCAAACTTTACAATGGTCAAAACTCTGCATTTATTTTTCAAAATAGGAAAAAACTAAATAAATAAAAGTAAAAGGATTCAATTTTTGACCTGAGACTCGAGAATTTTTTTTAAAATAATAATAAAATAAAAAATTGCTATTAGTGTGAAAAGGGAATTTTTGAACTCAAAGACACTTATTATTATTCTATAATGATAATATTTTTTAATAATTTGCAAAAGTTTGCAAATATTAAGTTAGAATAAGAAGTAATCATTTAAAATAATGTGATGATTACAATAAAAAGTGGTGAAATAATTATTTAAAATAAATATAATTACAATAAAAAAGGGTTTTTTTTAGTTGTGAAATGACCCTTATACCCCCACATTCTAATTACTCACCTATCTTTTTAATCATTTTAGGACAAATAATAATAAAAAAAAAATAAGTTATGAATTATTTCCAAATTAAAATTTTCAAAAATTAAAAGTTTAGGTTATAACAAATTTTAATTTTAATTTAATTCTAGAAATTGGAGATAAGAAAATAGTAAGATTTTTTTTTTATGGTCAATAGAGACTTAATTCATAAATTTAAATTTATAAGTCAAACACCAAATTAAACGTTTGAACTATGTTCAAACTAGATATTAATATAATTCATATAAATGAATGAGAACAACTTTTTATTATATAGTATAATATAATGAATAACTTTATAGTATATAATGAATAACTTTATAGCATATAGTATAATGTCATAGTGGCACCGCCAATGTATAGTATATAAGACCATGCAATACAACCAAAGAATCAATACCGCCGTCTGGTCCTTTTTCTCCTTTCTTTGTAGTTTACGCGTGATTCATTTTTATAATACTCTTTCTCACTCACCCTCTAAATTAAAGGACAATCTCCCCTAAACTAAAGGTCATAGCTTATTGCTAACTTCCCGAACTTTATTGAAGATCAAAATATGTCTTAATCAGTTGAAAGATTCGATAAATTTGAATATAAAAAGGTAAGAGAGTGACTAGTCAAGTTTCAAAGAGAAGTTTTATGCAAAGCTGGCTGTGGGGCAATGCAAAACGGGTAGGGTATCCTAGCTAGGGGTTTCAATTAGTTTCAACCAAGTTCAAATATGTATGTATCCTTTTATCATCTTCCCGAAATTATTTGATATCGTTTTCTTTTACTCGTCTTCGGGAAGTCGGCCATGCTACTGATAGCTACCCCAATAATTTCTCCGTCATTTTTTAGAACTGGATATATGAATTATATATGTATATGGATGTCTTTGTTGACATGTCTTATCAATTACGTTACATGACGTAAAACATACAATCATTTTTTGAAAACATTATTGGAAAAGTAAGATTCAAATTTGATATATGATCAGGAGGTTAACATATAAACATATTCTACGACAAACTATACAAAGTTTTTAATGAAACGCAGAGGATTCGAATTTAAATTTTATTAGAATAAAATATAATTTAAAATACTACGAGCCATTTTGTCGGGTTGTGATTGGTGGAGAGCTCAAGTGGGGAAAATGATATTAGAGGTAACCAAATAATAGGACGATAACTTTATTAATTAAAACATGAGTCATTTTGTAGGTTTTCACTTGGAGTTTAGTAAATGAATTATAGAATTAGTAGTGAAGAAGAGAACCAATGATTCATTTATTTTAATTCTTTTTATTTTTTATCTAAATTTTTATTTACCTAACGGAATTAATATTTGCCAAAATAATTAAAAAAGAAACTGTTTAATGTTTGGTTTTCCGGGCCGAGACATAAATAAACAAAATAAATAGTATAAATTAAAAGTTAAAAATCAATCGTAAATGTTATATTGACGACACGTGTCCAGTTAAGGACACGTGGTGGAATAAGATAAGAGGTTTTATTTCAAGGACCTCCACGTACTCGTCCATGCATTCTCGTGATTAAAAATTAATATTTTTTTTAAGAGAAAATAAATACAACAGTTTAATATCTAATGATATTTCGCCATCTCTGGATATTCTTTTTGGCTTTTAATTTCTTTTTAATAATTGTAAATAATAATAACCAAAAATGATTTAAACACATCAAATTATCAAGAAGTCTGAAATAAATATATTAATTTTGATTATTTTTTTTCAAAATTCCAAAATTATAAGGTTAAATTACAATTATGCCCAACATAAAAGAAAAATAAAATACAATATTCAAAAGCTGAGGGTGTAAAATATAATTAACTAAAAATTATGGTTCGAAATTTAAAGAAAAAAAAAGGAAAAAGAAAAAGCGAGAGATATAAACAAAAATTATTTCACTTTATGTGAAAGCACAGTAGGATGGCCACGTGGCTCTAAGCAGAAACTGGTTGGCAGAATGGGGGCTCTGAGAACTGTAACAGCTTTATGGATATTGCAATATGTAATCCGGATGTGATGAATGGCTTCGTTGGGTCCACGCTGGACACTTGTGGGGCTCTTACTTTTACAACTTGGCATCCTGCCCACGTGGCTATTTTCTTTTTTCTTCATTGTTTTCATTTTCCAACTAGACTCATTTATTAATATTTTATTAATTCACCCCAGGATCTCAAAATCCTCTTTGGGTCCCAAGAGAATCAATAGAGGATGAGACTTCATCGCTTCCCATTTTTTAAAGAAATTAATTTTTAAACCTAAGTTTATGAACTTTGTTATAAATTTAATTTAATGTATGAAATCAACATGAACTTTGTAAATAAGGTAAAAGGGTGAAGATTCATTGTCAACCAACCAAAATATGTCACATCATACCATTTATTTTTATTTTTGATTTTACAATTTTAAGGAGGGTGTGAATGAATAATTAAAAATATATGTTTTTATTTTTGTAAAGCATAGTATAGAGTGCACTAAGGTGTATTAAAATAATATGAAAAGCATATCTTATGATTAAATAATTAAAGAGACCCAAAGTCTTATGATTTGAGAATGACACTCTAAAACCTCCCTCCCTACCTCCTCACTTCCATCACATGCATCCATTGCTCTATTTATAGCCATTCTCAACCTCCTTTCATCATTCCAAATCAAACCCTTTCTTCTCTCTCTAAGAAACCCAATCTCTCTCTCTCTCTCTCTCTCTCTCTCTCTCTCTCTCTCTCTCTTGTTCTAATTTTTTCTCTCTGTCTCAAAATCCACAAAACAAAAACATATTTTTTAACGAAGAAGGAAAAAAATGGAGTTCAATTTGCTTCATCCTGTCGATCATGAAGGCTATTTGTTCTCTCAGAACCGGTGTGTTTGGGTTAACGGTCCGGTGATTGTCGGCGCCGGACCGTCGGGACTGGCGACGGCGGCTTGTTTGAGAGAACAAGGCGTTCCGTTTGTGGTCATCGAAAGAGCTGATTGCATAGCTTCGTTGTGGCAAAAGCGAACTTACGATAGGCTTAAACTTCATCTTCCCAAGCAATTTTGCCAGCTTCCTCGGCTTCCATTTCCTGAAGATTACCCAGAATACCCTTCCAAGAAGCAATTCATTCAGTATCTCGAAAGCTACACACAGAAATTCGAAATTAAACCACAGTTTAATGAAAGCGTTCAATTGGCTCGCTATGATGAAACCAGTGGCCTTTGGCGTGTCAAAACAGAGTCCATCTCCGGCGAGGTTGAGTACATTTGCCGCTGGCTTGTGGTTGCCACCGGCGAGAATGCAGAGTGTGTCACGCCGGAAATTGATGGTCTCAACCAATTTTCCGGCGAGGTTTTGCATGTTTCCGATTATAAATCCGGCGAAAGGTTTAAAGGGAAGAAAGTTTTGGTTGTGGGTTGTGGGAATTCCGGTATGGAAGTTTCTCTGGACCTTTGCAATCATGAAGCTTCTCCATCAATGGTGGTTCGAAGCTCGGTAAGAACAAAAAAAAATTAATTTTTTGAATTCTTTAAGCTGAGATTTCAAATGGGTTTTTGTTTGATTTTAATTTTCTGACATTTTTTTTTTGTGTAATTTTATAGGTTCATGTTCTACCGAGGGAGATTCTTGGAAAATCGACTTTCGAATTGGCTGTTTTGCTGATGAAATGGCTTCCACTTTGGCTTGTGGATAAATTGATACTGATTTTGGCTTGGTTTGTGCTTGGAAATATAGAAAGATATGGGATAAAGCGGCCATCAATGGGGCCATTGCAGCTCAAGAACACGACAGGAAAAACCCCTGTTTTGGACATTGGAGCACTCAGCAAAATCAGATCCGGAGATATTGAGGTTGTTCCAGGGATCAAAAGATTCACCGAGAAGCAAGTTGAGTTCATCAATGGCGAAACAATGGACATCGATGCAGTTCTTTTGGCAACTGGATACAGAAGCAATGTTCCATTTTGGCTTCAGGTGAGAGAAAATAAAGAGAGAAATATTCGAATCCTCTGTTTTGTATAATACTATGTTATTTGTCCGACCATTTAAAAAAAAAAAAAAAACAAAATCTAATCTTGTTTTGGAAATTTTAATGTTTCAGGAAAAGGAATTCTTCGCGAAAAACGGGTTCCCAAAGACTGAA